>NC_046165.1:75510021-75692521 GCF_011064425.1 Rattus rattus
TGGAGACCGCCTGGTGACGTCTGAACGTCCCGGAAGGAGGGAAGCAGGCAGGAGTCCTCCACAGCTGGATAGGTTAAAGTGAGGCGCCACCATACAGTCATGGAGCTAATCTCCTGTATAGCTGGGAAACAGTTTAAAATGCCTGAGCAGTGGCAGTCAGATCTGAGCAGAGATCCAGAAGGGCCGGGTGAGGTCGCACCCCTCAAGGCGGGCCTTCAGCACTCTTCTTCCGTTTCACTCCCTCTTGATTTCTTATGGATTGCCCGATTAAAGCTGTGGCAGGCGGGTAACCAGTGATTGTCATGAAGGCCTAACTTACAGCCCGGAAAGCCCTTCTGAGACTGGTGGCAGCACATCCAGTACCCAGGCCCATACGGCAATGCCTGGCAGTAGGGTTTGGGGTGCCACCGGCACAGGGACACGTCCCCTTTCACATACTTTTTCTTGCACTGCTTGCAAGGGTCTTCTCTATAGCGTGGGTCTCGGACCCACCGAGAGTCCGCTGGCCTGATGTTGTAGTATTCAATGATGGACTTGAAGTAGCGGCAGGTACATTTAAGGATTGCTAAGCTCAGGGTCGGGAGTAACCTGAAGATTTTCACCATGATGTGGTGAGGCAGGCATGCCATGTACTGCTGAGGTTCCAGAAGTTGCTGGATTTTAAACCTGGTCTCCAGGAAGTCCTGAGACACCTGCTTCTTACACGCGGCTGCCTCAAGTCCCTGCGAGGTGCGTCCTTCCCCAGAGGCTGCTGGGACCAGCGGCTCCAGAGAGGCTTCTTTCTCCTCACGGGCACTGCTGCCCTCAGCAGCATCTGGAGGCTGGCTGGCCTCTGTCGCCTCTGTCGCCGGGTGTTCACTCAACTGGGGGTGCGCCTGCTGGTCCTGCCCAGGTGACAGAAAGAACAGCATCCCAGGAAGAGGCTCTTCAAGGGGGTCTAGCGCAGGTGGCTGGGCTTTCTCCACTGTGCACACAGCGATGCTAACGCACAGAGGTTCTTGTCTCTGCTCAGGACTGTGGCTTGTGAGTGTTCCAAGCTCTCTACAGCTGACAGCATCTGTAGGCAACTCATCAAATTCCTCTGCCATTTCTACATCATCGCGGCTGCAGCGTTTCACAGCTGTTTGCTGAGCCGGCTCTGATTCGGTGCTGTCCGTGTGGAAGCTCACATCAGCCGGCAATGGGGGACAGCCCTGAGAAGTGCCATCCCAGGCCTGCTCCCCTGCAGAACGGTCAGTTGCAGGGGGTCCTTCACCCACAGATACCAGCTGCAAGGGGTGCACCTGAGTGCCGGGTGTGTCTGCAGAGCCCTCTCTGTTTTTGTCGCTGGCCTGAGAGCCGTTTGTGAGCAACACCCTGCCTACATTCCGACGGAAGCTGTTATTCCGTGACAAGCTCCCAGGTTCCCGCTGGCCCTGGTGCTTCAGGCACTCGGACTCCAACCTGGCTACCATGTCAAGGACACGGACCGGCTCACTCTGGGATCTGCCAGTCTCAGGATTTTCTCTTTCCTTGGGTTCTTCACAAGTGTCTGGAGCAGAGAAGGGCTCAGGTGCAGGTGGCATACCTCGAGACTGGCCAGAAATCTTCACAATGGCAGGTGAATTTGTGCAGTTTTTTGTGCAGCTAGCTAGCAGAGCAGTGGCTCTCTGCTCGAGGAAGGCAACCATCTGTATCACTGACAGAGGCCTCGCAGCATAGACACCGTCCCCACTGTCACTCATGTAATGCACAGAACAGTGCTCGACGCCACAGGCAAACGGCTCCGACTGGTAGCACTGGCTGTTGATCTCCCTCATCATTTCTAGCTGTAGCTTGGCTTTCTTAAGTTCCCCTGATTTTTTCCTTCGTTTAGTGGCTCTCCCATCGATATCCCAGGAGCTTTTTATTTTCATAGAGCCTATCCTATTGCTGCACTGGTGGGCTGCAAAGAACGCAATTTTCTCCTTGGTGTTTCCAGGTTTGACAATAGCCCAGCTCCCCGGCAGGCCTTCTTCAGTCTGGTGCACGGCTGCAGACGGCGCATTCCTTGTGGCTTTAACATTCAAGCTGTTCTCCACGGGGCTCTTCCCACTCATGCTGCACAGAACATTTGGAGAAAGGATCCCGAAAGGCTTTCTAGACGATGCTTTGACAGGAGAGGCGGGAGGGAAGGAGGTGGGTTTCATGCAGTTGGCTCTGCCCTTCGCATCACTGTCCGTGTTTCCGTGGTTCACAGGCCGCCTCAGTGTGTCCCTGCCGATTTCAAGAGGGCGCTCTTTCTTCTGGAGCTTCCAGTATGGCTTAAGGTGCATAACAGATGCCCTGGAACAGAGAGAACAGAGCTGACTTAGGCCCTGGCTGCTGCTTCTAGCAAGAGAAATGTATCTCCCCAACGTCCAACATCTTTAACCGAAAAGTTGTATTCTGGCTTGTTTCTAATACATTGGTCAAGAAGAACAGAAGCAAACTAACCGCTTTCCGTGGAGTTAGCAGCCAGAAAATACGCTGATTTTGAATGATACATTATAGAAAGGGCTTTTAGTTAATGTAAATTAATCCTCTAAAGTTGTTTCCTGAAATTGCTTTTTTAAAAATCACACCTTGGCACAGAGGTAGGAAATATTAAGGACGCTCCTCTATGTTTCCTATGTTGTTCGTTTTATTTTGTTTTTAGGGTTTCATGTAGGCCAGGTTGGCCTTGACCACCTCCTGATCCTCCTGCCTCCACAGTCCTGAAGTTTTAAGCAGTGCTGGGAGTTGAACCCAGGACTCTACAGTCGCTGAGCAAGTGCTCTACCAGCTCCAACAGCACCGTCCTTTCCTCCCTAACTAGTTCTCACCACCTAACCCATGCTGGTTAAACTCGTGATCCCCCTGCCTCAGCTTCCCTCAGTGCTGGGACTCTGGGCATGCATGCATGCCATGCCTGACCCTAGTAGATTGTTTTGTTGTGTGGGTGTTTGTTTTAGAGAGTGTCTTGGCTGGCCTGAAATTCACAAAAGTTCTGCCTGCCTCCCAGTTGCTAAGATTAAAGGTATGGCAGTAAGTCTCAGGCCCTAGTACATTTTTAATCTTTATCTTTCCAGTTAGCCACACTCACATTTTATTGGTTGCATATAAAACAACTGTTATTTCCTCAACCGTTCCCACGGTGTGGGCTACTCTGTCTTTAACTTGTCAACTTGTCTGCCATGTGCTCTGACTTTCTAAATAATCCATTCATATGAACTGTACATCCTTACCGACCTTTTGGCTAAGACCAAGTATCAAATCTTAGTTATTAAACAGTCTAGAGCGATCTTAAATAAACATAGAGGCCATACTCCTTATTCTAAGAAAGTTTGAACTAATTCAGACAAAACAAAACAAAAATATGGTGCTTTTTCTTGTCTTTCCCAGTGGGGTGAGGACAGAGGCATTTCAGAGCATGACAGAAAAGGACTACTTGCTGCTGGCCTGTGTCCTGGTCTCTACGAGATGACTAATTAGATTAGCTAAAGAGGGCACAACTTGGGCAAGGTACTTGGACTTGGTCTGAATGGAAATGTTAACTGAAGGGTGAAACACCAGATATAATCCAATAATCCACAGACCCTTGCTAAAAAGCTCCTGGGGATTGAAGAGAGTATGTTTTCTGGGATGTGTGGTCCCCTGTAACATAACCCTACCATGTGACATAAGAGAGCTGTAGTCACACGCTTGTGGGAGTGAGGCCACAACACTTTCAGACCTATGCACAGGGGAGATCCCACTCTGGCTGAGATTACTGTGTAAGACGTGCATCCCGGGGCGACTAATTATCCTTCCCACAGGTTCCACATTTACAAGTGAGCGCCTGGGACAGGGCACCCTTTAACTACATTCAGGTATCGGTGCTGACAGTGGAGAATGGATGCATGGTCCTTACTTTTCATTTTAACTTCTAGAATTCTCCAGCCCAGTCTCAGCTCTCTTCAAACTATGGAAACAGAAACTCTGCATTTACCGTACATAAAGTGCCTCTCAAGCATTTTTGTACATTTGTTTCTATATAAGCACACTACAAGCTGTGCAGTGCATACGGAGAAGTCGGAGAACAACAGGCAGGAATTGTTTCTCCTTTCCCCATGTCATTTCGAGGGATCGGCTCAGGTCTCAGGTTTGGGGGACAGCACCTCTACCCAGAAGCCATCTCCCACATCCTGGAGTAGATCTTAAGACCATTGTGATTGGTCTCTGACACCGCAGAACCTCAGCGTGGTAGAGAGCGTTCTCTTTTCTGCACCGTAAGAGTTTAACAGCTTTCTATCATATGCGATAATTTAGTCTTCCCAAAAGAACTGCCAGAATTCTTCAGGACCAAGGTGACCCATAAAGAAGGGTCACATCGAGTGCTGCCTCTGAGCCAGCTGCGTGCTGGGTTCTCATAGCCTCCTGTAAGTGAAATGGAGACAATGCAGGCTGGGGACACAGTGAATTATCAGAGTGACCTCACCTCAGAGCACCCGGGAAGAAATGTACGCTTCAGCAGTGGGCGCAGCTTTGCCCTGCAGTTTCCTTGCCTCCCTCGCCCACACAGTACTTTAGGTGCTGTTTGTTATGCTGTGTCATCTGAGAGGAGGAACCTCACCTGAGAACACGCCCCGTAAGGTCAGGCTGTGTGCAGACAAGCCTGTGCGGCATTCCCGTACTTAGTTATCAACGGGGAGGCCACAGCCCACTGTGGGGGGCGCCATCTCTCGGCCGGTGGTCCTGGGTTCTATAAGAAAGCAGGCTCAGCCAGCCCCCAGGAGCGAGCCAGTAAGCAGTTCCTCTCCATGACCTGTGCCTCGGCTCCTGCCTCCAGGTTCCTGCCCTGACTTCCTTTGATGATGGACAGTGCTGTGGAGGTTTAAGCCAAAGAAGCCCTTTGCTCCCCAACTTGCTTTTGGCCACAGGGTTTCATCCCAGTAATAGTAACCATAACTAGAACAGGTCAGTTATCAACAGACAATAATTATTAATTCAAATTTGAGAACAAATTAGTATAACTAGGGAAGGTTTTTGTTTGCATATAATCTGTAAAGTCGGCCCCACTGACAGGAACTGAATGAACAGCTTCAGTGAGGTAAACTGGAGGGATCTCAGAGGAGGGAAAGAGGAGTAAAGGTGACTCTGGGGACAGAGGCCTAGGAAGAGCCGCTGAGGCGTCTGTGGCTGCCTGTCTCTCATCGCTTTATCAGAACCCTGCAAGCCACATGCCCAGTCCTCAAAATTCCACTATAGAAGGCTGCTGTAATCAGCCAGGCATGATGGCACAGTCCTGCACCTCACGTGGATAGAGGCAGGAGGATGAGGACTGACAGGCTTGAGGACAGTGTCAGCTGGTGGACACCGTCAGCCATGGCGATTGAGAGCAGCGTGGGCTACACAGCCCTGTTTTAAACAAAGTCTGTTATTCTCTAGCCCTCCTCTCGGTACTAAGACAAAATGCAAACCAATACAGCACTTACTCACCAGCTTCTCAGGCTCTCGGAAAGGCCCCAGAAATTCATCCGCTTTCCTGGGATTAGGCCCAGATTCTGTTTTAAACCTCATACTAGGGTTAGCAAGAGCCTCGGTAACTGTGTCTGTGGCACCCAGCAAAGGGAACTGGGGGGCTTCGGCCTGGGGCTGAGGAGGTGAGTGAGGCAGACCCGTGTAACAGGAAGCCAGGGAGGCAGTCTGTGCTGAAGCATCTGTCCTAACTGGGTAAAAAATAAAAAAGATGTAGCTCCTTGTCCTTCTCCTTGGAACAAACTTAAGTGAACAGGCTTTTTAGTGCCCCAGTCTTCAACCTGCACAGATTTTTCTTTCCTAGCTCTTAGATAGTAGAGGCCTCAAGGTCCATTCTCTTTACAGACCATGAGTCCTTCCGGTGATGTCTAGATGACCACTCCTAGCTCTAATTAGCTCCCCCACATGGTGACTCTCCGTCCTGCCATTTCCTGTGGCAAACGCTCTACCTCCAGAGCCTGCTGTGTGGCAGACCAGCTCACCTGGATGTGTCACTAAAAGCCTCAAAACCCAACAGTAAACAGCCTCAGGTACCCACACGAACAAACAGAAACTAAGTCACTTAGATTCCTCCTCCCTGGTCCCTACCTCGTCACTAAAACATGCCTCCTCTGCATGCTGGCACAGCTGCTAGCGAGCGTCCATCTTGTCCCTGCTGTACTGGATGGCCACAGTCTGTCAGCCTCACTCCTGCTCTGTCCTGCCACACTTCTCACTCTGGAAGCTCCTTCATAGAACGATTAGCATGGGGCCAGAACGATGGCAGCCAATCACATCACAGGTCAGTGGTAAAGCAATGAGGTTCAAACACAGACCTTATCTCCTTCTAACTACCTAGCATGAGTAATCTGTCTGGACTGTAAGACAGACACAGTGACTGCTACGAAGATACGCAGAACCAAACGTTACAACAGGCCTTGACAGGTTCCATAGGGTGGTACAGGTGCTGTAAGGAGAGAGGAGGAGTGGGCATCTCAGAGGTGAGTCTCCTGGCACTGAGCTGAGGTGAAGCAGGTGTGAGAGGCTTTACTTTCTAAGCTAAACCCCGAAGGAAGACATACAAAGTAGATGTTTTGAGGAAATGCAAGTAAGAGAGAAGAATAAGAGCTAAGAGACTAATAGAGAGAGATGGTTTGCAAACAGGCGAGATTCTAATTTCATTACAGTTAGAAGGTGGAGAAGCATCAAGGATCCTCGAGTTTATGGCTTCAACAACTGCATGAAGAACGGTTCCTCTCGGTGGATGGCAGCGAGGTGGCTGGTCAGATCCGCACAAGGGGAGGAGGCGGCAGTGAGCTCAAGTTCTCAGAAACGTGCAGCTCCCGTGCCTGCAAACAGTAGATAGGAGGTCAGGGAGCCCAGAGCAAAGGAAGACGAAGACAGTGACACCGAAGCATTTCAGTGAGACACAGGCTGTCTGAACACAAGTGTCCCAAGAGTCTTCAAGTCAAACATGTATATAACCTTTATAATAGAGAAAATGTGTAAATGTAATATGCTAGTGCATGCTTATCCATGCAGCCGTCGGTAAGCTGAGGTAGAAGGATGAAGAATTTCTCTCTCCCTCTCCTCTCCCTCTCTCTCTCTCTCTCTCTCTCTCTCTCTCTCTCTCTCTCTCTCACACACACACACACACACACACACACACACACACACACACACACACACACACACACAGTTTTCATCTCAAAAAGCCAAAACAAACAGGACGAGTCACTGACAAATTCTAAAACAGCACATAGTCCCTCCCTCACAGGCTGGAGAATAAATGTCCAATAATCAATTAACAGGTGGACTGCGGCTGTGGTTAGGAGATGGGAAAGGCCCCCATGATGCTGCCCCCGTGAGGAGCCGCAGTGTAGAAAGTGGGCGGGCAGCACCATCAGAGCAGCTTTCGGAAGCTCAGCCGGGAGGGACACCTTCACACTCCGTTTCCAGAATGTGAGATTATCCGTTAGGCACCTCAAACCCAGACAACCTCACACAGCAATGGCCAAAATCTAGTTTTCAAAAGCTCCACATATTTTGGTCAGACACTCTATGTAAGTCCAGCTCTAGAAACCTGGGAGGACGCAGGAGAGAGGTCAGGATTTGCACAGGGTTTGCTTCCCACACCACAGCCACGGCTCACAACCATATCTATCAGCAATTCCAGGGCATCCAATGCCAACAAACCTGTGAGGGCAGCAGGTATGCATACGGTACTCACATACATACATACACACATACATACATACATACACACATACACACATACACACACACATACATACATGTAGGCAAACACTAATACACATACATAAAAGTAAACACATAAAAAGTAGGAGAACTGTCATCTAAAGATAGTGTGCAATCACAAAGTCGCAAGGATTAAATTTATGTTAGAAGATGGGTGGAGCGTGGCAGGTCACGCGTGTGATCCTGGCTTTCAGGAAGGGTGAGGCAGGATGGATGAGCTCGGAGTCAGCCTGGCTGTGTCACATTCCACGCCAGCCTGGGCTATGATATGAGACCTACCTCACACACGCCATAACCCCAACCCCACTGAAAATTGTGTATGAACACCAAACTGTGAAAAAGCCAAAGTAATTTCTCATGTGTGTGGTGCTGGGACGCAGATCCAGAGCCTTGCCATGCGAGGTGACAGTGACTGACGAGCTGTCCTGTCAGCCCCTGTGCCTGTCTCAGCCTCACATGCTAGGGCTGCAGGCGTTTACTGTCGCTAGTAACTACAAAGAGGGATAAACCTGATCCGTAAGGAATTCAAGGGAAATACATGATGAGAATAGGAAAAAAGTCAGAGTTTCTGAGGACCCTGTCTCAAATGTTCAATAAAAGCTCCCAGAAAATACAAATACGGACTTCATCTTCTTCACCAGAGCATCACACAAATGGCTAGCAATCTCAGCAACATACGTGTGTGTGTGTGTGTGTGTGTGTGTGTGTGTGTGTGTGTGTGTGTGTGTGTTTCAGTTAGAGGAGGCAAGTGATTTGCATTAATTCTGAGTGTCAACTTGATGGGATTTAGAATCAGTCTGCAAGGAACTTCTAAACAACGTTAACTGAGGTGGGAGAGCGACTCTGATGTGAGGTCTCAACTGCGTGAGAAGGACAAAGACAGACAGTTCCGTAGTCACTGCTCTGCCTCAGCTCTTGGCTGTACGGTACTAAGAGGCGTCTTCTGCTCCCCCATCCTTGGGCACCGTCAACTGGAGCCTCCGCAACTGAGGATCAGAGCAAACCACACCCTTCCACCCTTCCTTACGACGCTCTCGTCAGGTTGTCTTATCACAGTAACAAGACAGATATTTACTACACGGACTTCTCGGAGCATGGCATTCATCATGACTTCTAGGTCATGATAAATTAAGATTACATTGGGAATAAAGCTGCAAGTTGAGGACTGGAAAGATGGCTCAGTAGGTAAGAGTGCTTGGAGCCCTTACAAAAGATGAGAGTTGGGTTCTGTAACTGCAATCCCATTGGATCCACCAACACCCGCTTCAAGCCTCTAAGGACACCAGGCACAAATGTGGAGCACACTCAAACAAGCAAACATTCACACACACACACACACACACACACACACACACACACACACACAGAGAGAGAGAGAGAGAGAGAGAGAGAGAGATATAGAGATTTTTACATTATGTCCCCTCTTAAAAAAAAAAGAAGGCAACTTGGTATGGTGGCTCAAACCTGTAAATCACACGTTTAGGAGGCTAAGCAAGAGGATCAAGGCTAGCCTGGACTATAAAGTAACAAAACAAAAATTAACAGTGCTACCACAGGTGCTGCTGGGCATGCTAGCACTCACCTGAGGTCTCAGCCTCTCAGGAGGATGAGGTAAGATTATGTTAGCTCTGGAGCCCAGCGCCAGCCTGGACACCACGTCAGGCATCCATAAACAAACACCAAAGTAACAACAGAAGCATCTGGGCTCATGTGCAGTGCAAACAAAACCACGCAGGACGCCGAGGGCTCACCAAGGCAGCCCTGCCTCCCACGATGTCAGTTCCTCTTCTGCGCAACCGGAAGAGTGATGGGCTGACATCATCGCATCAGCGAGTCTCAAAGAAAGCACAAGACACCCACTCCACCACTGCTAAGTGGAAAAGGTGCCAGGACCAGGAGGGCAGGAACACAGACACAAGAGCAGGGGAGGGTGTCGTGGGGACGTCGGCTGTAGCCTGGGTTATCCATTCTCACAGGGCTTTAAAGGAACAGTCACCAAAGCCTTTAGGCTGAACTTGTCCTGGGATGGGTAATGGTTTAATAATGCATAGTGAGAAAATAATTAGTTATCTTTTTAAAAACAAAACCAAAAGCCAACCAAACAAGGAATCAGGGAGAATGGCCTTTTGAAACATGCAGCTCTAGAGAGTCTGGTGTTCCCAGCTTCCTCCTTAGAACTGTCTCAAGGTTGCTGTATACATTTTATACCACAAGACGAAACAAACTAAATGCCCAAACTAAGTAATTTACGGTGACTCCATGGGACAATGGGACTTCTCTAGATTACCACACAGCCTCATTTTAAGTCATTACTCCTCTGCAAAGGCCCTCTTTTTAAATTTAGTCAAATTCTGAGGAACCGGACAATGGGCAACAGACAATGGTGGGAGCACAACTCCTATATTAAAGTAGATATTTAAACTTGCCAGGTTTAATGTGCCTTGAAATCACACAACAAATGGTGCACCTGTGGCGCTCACCTTCAGTCATGGCATGGGGAGGTGCAGAGGGATCCCTGAGGGAGGCCAGCCTGGTCTACAGTGATGGGAAGAGACAAGCCAGAGAGGAGAGAACGGGCGGGATGGCGGGGGAAAGCAGGCAGGAAAGCTAACCAGAGACTGTATAGCCCAAGAGGACTCAGGAGCTCCCTGCTGGGATAGCGTGGACAGGTGCCTAACTCACTGGAAAACACATATGGAAAGGAGAACATGCTATCATTCATGTTAATTAAAGTCTTTTCTATCAAGTACTATGATCATCTGACCTTTGAAATGCCGATCAAAGAAAGCAGACTGCTCTTGAGGAAATGGAGCATATGTCCCAGGCCTGTCCCTGTTTCACGAGAGCCACAAACCACCCCTCCACAGGTCACCAGGGTCCAGACCTACGTCACGGGTGCTGCTTACAGACCCTTGTTTGGGCTGTGACTCACTTGGCATAGCGCGTTAAGTGTGCGGAGGCCCTGGGCTTGATCCCTGGTACTGCAGAGCTGGGACGAGGCGGTGCAGCTGGGAGGGGAAGGCAGTCAGACATTCAGGATGGCCCGCAGATGCACGGCAAGTCTGAGGCCAGCCTGGACTACATGGGACCCTCTCTCAAACAAACAAACAAACACACACAAACAAAAAGCCTCTTAAAAACTGAGCGAGTGTGATAACTTGAGTTTGAGCCCAGGACCCACTGTGGAAGGAGAGAGTCCGTTGTTCCCTGACAGCATGTTGTGCTATATATAGCATGTGTGTTCTTATATGTACACACAAACACACACTCAAGATTAAGAATTTTTTAAATGCTTGTAACTGAGACCGCCTTGAAAATTACAGACAAGTAACAACATTTAGTTACTTCTCCAAAGCACAATCATCGATTCAGTAATGAATTCTAAATACTAGCATGACTACGGGGTAAGAGGGTTAGTCTTCAAAAAATCTAATCTAGGGTTGGAGAGATGGCTCTGTTGGTAAAGTGTGCTGGTCTTACAGCCAAAGGCTGAGGGCCAGGGCCCATATAAAAAGCTGGGCACAGCAACATGCACCCACAGTTCAGCACTGGGGGTGTAGAAACGGCGGACTATGGGGCTCACTACGAATCAGCCTCGCCTACTTGGCAAGTTCTAGGCCACTCAGAGAGCCTGTCTTCAAAGACAAGGTAGATGGAACAACACCTATCATAGCTGTTCTCAGGCCTCTACACATATGCATACATACATAAACAAGTAATGCTCACGTGGGTGTGCACACACACACAGCAAAGCTGGCTGTGGAGGCCAGGATGGAGTCACTGACAGGTTATAATTCAGCATACCAAACTCACAGCCAACAGAGACACTCTGCTGTGAAATCCTAGGACCTGGCTTGTATTCCTGCTTGAATTCCTTTAGAAGGAGTTCTAGATGTGTTCAGGAGCTGAGTCTGACAAGTTTAAAAGCTACTGCCCCAAAGCCTTGCTCTTACACTGTTTAATTTGAGTGAATGTATTTTCTATGAGATGGCCTTAGTACAGAAAGGGGTACAAATGTGATGTCCATCTGCACTGTCCAAAGTGGCTCAACCAGCTCACTCTGGCTTTGTATCAAAGCATTAGACTAGCACAATGAAGCACAGAACTAAAAAGGATCACTTCACATGTACACACACATGCGTGCACATGTACACACACATGCGTGCACACACTAATATTCGGGGCTGGAGAGAGAGAGAGCCCGATGTTTAAGAACACTGGCTGCTGTTCCAGAAGACCCAGGTTAGAATCCCAGACTCCATATGGTGGCTCACAAACATCTTGTAGCTCCAGGTCCAGAGGCTCCCATGCCACCTGTGGTGAACAAACAGGCAGGTAAAATACACACACACACATACACCACACACACATACCACACACCCACACACCCACATACACACACACACACACACACATACCACACACACACATACCACACACACACATACACACACATACCACACACACACACACACACACACACACACACACACACACACACACACACACATACCACACACACACATACACCCCACAGACACACAGACACACACACACATATACACCATACACACATGCATCACTCTTTAGAATGTTTAAAAAAAAAAACACCTTAGATTTTGTCTCAGCTTAATGTCCTCTGTGTCCTCACCAACAGTCTCATCATGTAGGCCTCAGGTGGCTCTGAGGTTAAACGAGCTCCAAAGAAGAGCAGCGGGAACTGGAGGGCGATGGTGTCAGACAGCGGGCTGCTCTTACACCTCTCAGGAAAACCTCCCCTCCGTCTCATTAGATTCTCACTGAGCTGGACAACCTCTACTTCCCCGGCTATCTGCTTGGAATAACACCCTTAAGAGGTGAGCAGGAGTCAGGACTATTCTTTCAAACGCTACAAAGGTATCATCATGGTATAAACATTAACAGGACTGTGGCAAGGCCCTAGACGTTACCAAAGGAGCCCTAGAGGCTTTAGGAAATTCAAATGGAAAATGGGCAGTTATGAAGGGAAACCTTACTATAACTAGAAAGCCTGAATAAATAGTATCTTATCCTCCGGGCCTCCTTTCTCAAACGGGGGAAGGGTGCACACGCTTGTAGATCCTAGCACGAGAGAACAAGCCAGGGGAGATTGGCAGGAGTCTGAGGCCAGCCAGGGCACAACGCACGGACTAAAAGCAAGAGACCAACAACAACAACAAACTCAGTGTCTTCAATAAGCTGCCTATACTAACATTTCAGTCTAGACATATCTTAGACTTTACTGTTCAAACTGATTATGACAGAGCACTTGACCAGCATGTATTTTAAGGCCCAGGGTTCAGCCCCCACAGAAAAAGAAACCCCAACACCATAGAAAAAGAAAACAAGAAAAAGCAAGAAGATAAGGCCTTAAAGCAGCGAAATGTAGTATCCAGGTAAAGAAATACATGTTAATCTGAACACAAACTAAACCCTATCAAGCTGAGAGGTGACTATGTAGTCGAAGACGGCACCCTAACTGGATGAACTACAGGGACTTTGCAGTTTAACTGTTAACAACCACTCAGTATATATTATACTGAAAATCTCAACACCAAATCCTGTCACTGCTAACCAGTGTCATAAAGGATATTAACTCCAACGAGAATACAGTTGAAGACCGCAGATTCTTCAGATGAAAACGTCTTTCCTCATAGGCTGTGGTTCAGTCAGCTGGAATGACACTCAGTTATCTCTGTTTTGCAGCTTTTACTAAGTTAAGGACTCTAGTACAGCACTACTAGTATTACAAACAGGAACACAATCAGACCCTAGAGGGACTCCTGATGAGAAAGAAAAGAACACTTTCAAAAATTAAACCTACCAGTTCTAATCTGGTCAGTCCTGGAGAACCAGCCACTAATTTCCAGGAACTATGGCAGAATGGGAATTAAATCTTTGTTTTTTTCATCTTCCAACTTCAAACAGAAAAGGTTGGGAGGGATCTATGCCATAAGGGACGCAGTGAACATGCAATCCTGGGGGTTGGAAGGTACAAACAGGGGATCAGGAGACTGAGCCAATCCTGAGCCATGTGGGTAATAAATGGCTGACACTCCCGTACTATTCTGTCTCTGTGCAAACAAACAGGCAGAAGCATCTGGAAAACACGGACAGACAAGCGCTGAAGTGCTCGATATGTACACAGTCTGCAGCTATAGTCTGACTGACTGGGAGAGAGGGAGGTTTGGGGTGAGTCCACTCTCGGCCGCCTCACTCCTTCCCGGTTCAGACAAGGGGCAAAAGTTCTTACTCCACTCCACACCCATTACTGAAAACTGAACAGGAAACAAATCAGGAAGCAATTTAAAAAGAAAGAGAAGGAGGCACACTAGGAAATCAAGTAATAAAAAGAACTGGACTGAAGGTAACAATGGCAAATGGCAACCAATTTCTTAATTTCTCTTTCTTTTCTCTTTCTTTTCTTCTCTCTCTCTCTCTCCCTCCCTCCCTCCCTCCCTCCCTCCCTCCCTTCCTTCCTTCTCCTTCCTTCCTTCCTTTCTAAGAAAGCTCAAGATGTGCTGTTTGGAGAAGAGGTCTCCCCGCTGTAGTCTAGGCTGTCCTTGAACTTGAGTCTCTCAAGTGCTTTAATTACAAGCATGAACCAACAAAGCTGGTTCAGTCAACCACTTCTTAAATATGTATGGTTTTCCTTTTTAAAGTAAGTGTATGTATGCATGGGGGAGGGGCATGCATGCCGCGCACATGTGGGGGTGGGGGGGTCAGAGGACAACTTGCAGGAGTCCATTCTCCCCTGCTCCCATGTGGGATCTGTGCAGTCACTAAGCTTGGGAGCAAGCACTCTATGAGCACTCTTGCTGGCCCTACACAGGTATGACTTTCAATCCCTCGGTCTGCGTAACATAACTAAAGCCTGTGGAAGTATCTGACTCTAGCCTAGTTTCACCAACTTTAACGAAAGGTATATGTAAGGATTTAAATAAACCCAAAAATCCGCTATTTTAAACTATCTTGTATATCCTTTGATAACAAGAATCAAAACTGCCCGCATTTCCTTAAGTGGGGACAGAGAAAAGACATTTTTATGTAAATATCATAGCAATGTAGTCACTAGTATTTACTGACCACTGACTACTTGGCTAGATACAATCAATATTCTCATTTCACAAATGTGAAACTTATCAAATTAAATTTTATGGCTCTTGGGGGCTAGAAAGATGGCTTAGCATTTAAGAGCACTGGCTGCTCTTTCAAAGGACCCAGGTTTGAGTGCCAGCACCATATGATGGCTTGCTACTGTCCATAACTGTCTGGAATCTGACACCTTCTTCTAGACTCCTCCAGTGGGTGTGATTGGGGTGCACAGACATACACACACATGCAAATAAATTTTAAATAATAAAATTAAGTCACAGTCAACAAATGTCAAATGAATTATGCAATAAGCACCCTCACAGAGGCCCCTCCTGTTGGTAAGCACAACGCATTTGATGGCTTTCCTTTAATCTACTTCTACACTCCCTGAAGAGAGAGAGAAATCACAGATCAAAGTTACTGAAAGTTCATTTTAATAGAAAATAGTTCTTATCTGGGTCTGGTGGTGCAGACTTGCAATTCCAGTGTGGTGGTTTGAGTGGGAATGGCCACCATAGGCTCATGTGCTTGAATGCCTGGTCCCCAGTTAGGAGAAATGTATGGGAAGGATTAGCAGGCATGGCCTTATTGGGGGAGGTGTGTCACTTGGGGTGAGCTTTGAGATTTCAAGAGCCCATGCTAGGCCCAGTCTTGTCTGCCTTCTACTCGTGGATCAGATGGGAGCTCTTGGCTACTTCTCCAGTTCTACACCATGCCTGCCTGTCTGCCTGCCACCATCCCCCCAACATGACGATCATGGACTAACCCTCTGAAACGACAAGTATTTAACCCCATTTAAATTTCCTTTTCTAAGCAGCCTTGATTACAGTGTCTCCTTACAGCAAGTGAACGAGTAACTAAGACCCCAGCTAGTGGGAAGACAGAATGATGCAGTTAGCACAGAAGTGTTCAAGTTCAATGCCTAGCCAGGCAATTTAGTAAGCCAAACATGGTGCCTTATCTCTTGTAATCACAGTACTTGGGAGACTAAAGCAAGATTTGTGTCTTCTAGGCCATTGGATAAGTGCTTTTAGTTTGAGTGATAAAGATATCACAGAAAACCCAAAGGGTCAGGAACAGGCCATCACTAATGTGAAATATGGGAGGAGCTACAGCAGGTTACCCCTAATTAGAAGCCCTAATGTTTATCCAAAATCTTGTCAGAGCTTTTGGCTTTTTTTTTGTTTGTTTGTTTTAATTATTTTAAGTTAAGAGTCTTAACTCTGTAACCTAGATGGCCTGGAGCTTGCTATGTAGACCAGGCTGGTCTTGAAGTCACTTGCCTGTCCTTCCTAAGCACAGGATTAATGGCGTAGGACAGCATGCCTAGCTTCTCAGAGTCATTATGTATGTGCTTGAGTATTCTGCAAAGGGCCTGTAACTGACAAGTGATGGCTACTGCTATTCCCACCCTTCCCTGCCCAGGTCTCATTCACTGTCCTGTCCTCAACCCATCACAATTACTGACCCACCACCATCTATCTGTCTCTTTTAAACTGCTAAAACTGTGCTTTTCCTGGGGGCAGTTACCCTATATGATAGCAGGATAATCCTAATTCTTTTCTGTATTCTTCAGAGTATGCACCACAATGGCTTAAACACAGGAAACATGTAAAATCAATGCCAAGTGTAAGGACTTCAGCCAGCCAATAAACAGAAATCTCTTAAGTGGAGCATCATAAGGATCTAATTAATCAGTACTTGAGCAGCCTATGAAGTTGAGAAAGTTAAGCAACTCCTTCTATTGTTTCCTCACCTTGTGCAGTTAGTTCCCCCTCGCAGGTGTGAGGTGGACAAGCAAAGAAACAGAGGATGCTGTGTGGCCGCAGTCTCCCAACCTCAGTTACATGCTTGCAGAGCAGACATGTACATTAAGTAGCAGCTTTTCCCAGCATTCTAGTTACTGCAAATATTCCTATGCAATGTCAGATTGTAAAGAAAATTCGGACGCTAGCTTTATGAAAACAGTCACTTTTACAATAAAGTCATATTAGTTTTTAATACTGTCAAATTAATTAGTTTTTAATACTGTCTTTGAGGCCAGGCATGGTGACACATACCTTTAATCCCAGCACTCAGAGGCAGACAGATCTCTGAGTTCAAGGCCAGTTTGGTCTACAAAGCCAGTCCAGGACAGCCAGGTCTATTACACAGAGAAACCTTGTCTCAAAAAACCAAACTAAACCAAACAAAAACCCCAACTTTCACATTGCTAATAGCTTCTGGGACAGAACACTCTAGATAGGTAGGCATTCAGCAACCTCCCTCTCACTTTCAAAAGCCACAAATCCTGTTTTTTAAAGTATAAAGACACCAAATTTTAACTAGAAACATTTCTTCACTATGCCAAACAGAGGTGTCTAGAGACGTGTCTACATAGATTTCTTTTAAAAATAAAAAACACCAGACTATTATCAGCACTGATAAACTCTAATAAACAGACTACTAAACACCAAGACTAGAAGGAAGAAAATACCAAGAAACATAAAAGACTTTGAGGCTTACATTATAAAGTATAATTAAAAAGTATAATTATTTCTGTATAGGAATCTTTTTTTTTTTTTTTTTTTTTGGAGCTGGGGATCGAACCCAGGGCCTTGCGCTTCCTAGGCAAGCGCTCTACCCCTGGGCTAAATCCCCAACCCCAGGAATCTTATACTTGTTTTAAAACATATAATTAACTTCAACAGAAAACCCCAGCTTACCTGACTCAGACCGCTAGAGAGCATGTCGAGATCACATCCGAGCCCTTCGGTATCTATCACTAGTACAATGACCCGGGAGAGTGGCTGAGACAGCAAAGGTCACCTTCACTGCCCCCTGTTCTACAGACAGCAGAGCTCACTGTCACGGCTGCGTGAGAAAAGTCCCCACAGGATCCTCTGTTGAACGCCTGGTTCCAGTTGGTGGCTTTGTCTTGGGATGTTATGGAACCTTTTGGTCATGGGAATTAACGTCAAAATGTAGGGACATGGGGCTGGAAAGTTGGCTCAATGGTGAAGAGCACTTGTTGTTTCGAAAGACCTGGGTTCAATTCCCAGCACCCACATGGAGGCTCACGACCTCTTGGGTACCAGGCTCACATGTGGTAAATGGATGTACCTGCAGCCAGAACACTCGTACACATGAAATAATAAAAATAAATCTTTTTTTTCTTACTTTTTTTTTCGGAGCTGGGGACCGAACCCAGGGCCTTGTGCTTGCTAGGCAAGTGCTCTACCACTGAGCTAAATCCCCAACCCCATAAAAATAAATCTTAAAAAATAAATGTAGGGACATGGAGACAGGGTGCCCAGGAACAGCCCAGGGCTCTTCTGAGTCTCTTTCCAGGCCCTAGGAGATGTGGGCTCGCAAGCTAAGTTGCTTCTTTCAAGGATTTTGCCATGGATAGCACAGACACAGGAAGAAAAGCCAGAGACAAAAGTAACAGAAATGCGCTGAGAGGTGACTACTGCTCCTTCCGTATTGCCAATCTTACAGAAAATAGCAACCATAATCGCAGCTCACAAACTTCACAAACTGCTGGCATCTGTGATGCGTGGTTCCGACCTTTCCCTTCTCACTCAAAACAGGATGCTACTGCTTTGCACTGCTTGGTGGCCAATCACAGGCCACTGGAAAAAGTAAGGAAGCAACACAGATACAACCCCATCCACCTTCCCTAAACTAAGTTTTCTGGGGCTGAATCACTTCTACGTGGGTGCCACTGTTAGAGGTTCTCTGTCAGCTTCTCAACATCTGTATTCATAACCTGCAGCCATTATGCAAAAAAGGAGGTGAGCATTCAGAGAACGATACCAGCTCAAAACCGCTGTGCTGGTTCATTCTGTCATCTTGACACAAGCTGTAGACCGGAGGGTGAGGAGGGTGAGAGGGAGCCTCGATGAGGAACTGCCCCAAACACAACTGGCCCCCAGGGCTTATCTGTGGGGCCTTTTCTTGATTAATGGGCCAGCAGGCAGCCCATCATGGGTGGTCCCACCTTTGGACTGGTGGTCCAAAGATTGTAAGCAGTATTCCTCCATGGTTTCTTACTCTGATGTCCCCCTTAGTGATAGGCTATGATTTGGAAATGTAAGTCAAATAACCCCTTTCCTCCCCAAGTCGCTTCTGGTCTGTGTTTTTTATCACAGCAACAGAAACTCAAGACCCTCCCAATGAACAGACAGCCATAGACAGACAGCCATTACATCATAAATCAACATTCCTGATACACTGAAACAAGATGCAACATGTTTCGTAAACTTTTTTTAAAAATGTAAATAACTAGATATACTAAACCCCTACTGTAAAAACATTCAGCATTATGGGTTTGCTTCAGGAACTAATACTCAGTCCTACCAAATACCAAACAGTACTTATCTCTCAGTTTTTGACAGCTTATTATCAGATAATCTGAAAAAAAAAAAAAAAAAACCTTACACTGATTAACAAATAAAAATTGCTGGAAAGCAAAACTGAAGCCAACCTTCACTGCCTGAGGTGCTGTGAGGAAATGAAGGGCTAGCCTAGCTTACATTCAAGCAGACCCCTAAAAAGCCAGGGCTTTCTGCCAGGCACTCCGAGTGCCATGTGCCTGTAATCTCAGCATTCAGGAAAAGGCTCGCGAGTCTAAGGTCCTCTTCAACTAAGAGCAAATTCAAGCCAGCCTGGGCCGCATGAGATGCTGCCAAGGGAGAGCCAAAGAAAGAAAAAGGAGAGAAGAAAGGGGAGGGAGAGAGGGAGGAGAGGGACAGAGAAGAAGAAGAGAAAGGAAGAGAAAAAAAAAGAAAGTCAGTTCTTACAGTGAAAGCAACATCATTTTGCTTTGAACAGACTGTACAGTTAAGAAAAATACTGAACACACTAATCACTAGGAAAATATTTTAACACCTAAAGATACCTAAGTCTCGATATACTAGAAGAATCTTCATTCCTCAAGGTAAAAATGGAAGCTAACAACACCCAGTGAAGGGCTCGGCAGCAGGTCCTGCCAACCCCAGCCAGACCTGAAGGCACATGATGTGCCCTGAGCCTTCTGAGGAATGTTCATGGGTCTGAGCCTAACCTGGCCAAGAGAGGGGGAGGGAGGGAGGGAGGAGAGAAGAAGTAAGGGAGGGGGTGGGGTGCTCAAGTGTGCACCATAGCACCACCCCAAACAATAAAATCCTAAGAAGAAACTGGGATCCGCACTTAGACTGCATCTATCAACCTCAGTTTCAAGCCAGTTTGTTATAAAAACCACACACAGGCCTCAGGGAGGCAGGGGCAGGTGGATCTCTGGGTTCGAGGCCAGCCTGGTCTACAAAGCTGGGGCTATTACACAAAGAAAGCTTGTCTTGAAAACTCAAACCAAACTCCACAAAAACAAAAACAAACAAAAAACCCCAAAAGCAAACATATGATCATAAAACATAAAACTAGAAAACTGTGTATGTGGGAGGATATAGCAAAAGGCACTCTAGTTTATACCATATGACTTTAGATCAGTAGTCATCAGTGCAGAAGGTGATGAGAACAATGGAGGGAAAGCTAGGAACAGATATAAACCAGGGACTTCAGAAAAACACAAGGAAGGCAACAATCTCCAAGGCACACCTCCACATCTGTGACACTGTTGTGTTAAAACTGAAGGCATCTGGCAGAGTCTGCAGAGACTAGGCTGTTAGAACGCTTAACTTTGTGGGACTTTCTCCTATTTCATAGAACAAGTATAGGACAACCACAGCCTCTGATCTGGACAGTAAGTAAACGGTTTGTCCTTTGCAAACACCACAGTTCCAGCCTCCTTCCTTATTACCAAAGCAATGGTGTTGGCCCCCCAGGCTCCTGAGACCTGCCCGGTTCTTCTCTTCTTCTTCTTCTTTTTTTGAACTTTTTGTTTCTCTTTTTTTTTAAAATATTTATTTATTATATATTAGTACACTGCAGCTGTCTCCAGACACCAGAAGAGGGCATCAGATCCCATTACAGATGGTTGTGAGCCACCATGTGGTTGCTGGGATTTGAACTCCAGACCCCTGGAAGAGCAGTCAGTGCTCTTAACCACTGAGCCATCTCTCCAGCTCCAACTTGCCTAGGTTCTAATCGTACTCAGAGGCTAGCACAGCGGTAAGCAGACTCCATCGTCTTCCAGTGCCTTCTAAACTGGGACATGGATTTAAAAAGTACACAGAACATAAGACTGTGGGCAGCAGAGAAGCACAGTGAGAACACACACACACACACACACACACACACAGAGAGACAGAGAGACAGACAGACAGACAGACAGATACACTTAGGCCAAAGACCTCAGAAAGCTACTGCAGAGTCAACCAGATCACAAAACAAAGTGGTGCTGTTAACACAGAACTCATGAAGACAACATGGACACTCAGCTAAATGACAAGCAGAAATAGGAGGATAAGAGAGCGCCTCAGGCTACCAGAGAAATAAAACCAACAAGAACACCTTAGGTCTTAGACTGATCCTGGCATGCAGTCAAATCAGTTCTTAAAGTCTCAGATTTGAAGCAAATTTTAGGAAAACAGGTATGGAGACCTCCAAATACTATTAGGGAGGATCAAATAATAGAGAAAGAACTCCCCCAAAGCACGTTATAAATCTGAAAATTTAAAGTTACTCATAGTAATAAAGGCAGAGAGGAACTGCAGAGTTTATTACCCTGAAACTAAATTTATATAGAAAAAGTGACATCATGGCTCTATGCTACCGCTCAGAGCGCAGGGATTACGAACGCGTACCACACCCAGCTCTTCGCTATCAACGTCTGCCTCAGTTATGGGAAAGCTGAAGTCTGAGACCACACATACTGTCCTCCACAGGCGCTCGTTTGGGAGAAGGCAGGAGGAGAGACAGGAGGAGAGGCAGGAACACGGGAATTATGGAGCAAAACCCATGAAAGGCAAGCGGTACAAACAGGTACTTTTAATTTACTGTGGGAAGAAATCAATAAAGAAAACGTCACCGAAACCAACATGTTTCTTAATACAGATCTACTGAGAACAGAAGAAATAAGAAATAAGATATAAGAAAGCCAAGAGAAGAATCTTTTGTTTTGAGACAGGATCTCCCACATCCTAGGCCAGCCTCTAACTGCTCTTGTGACTAGATAACCACGGATGACCTTCCTACCTCTGCTTCTCAGTGTTGGGATTACAACCAGGCATCACCATGCCTGACAAAAATCTTAGATATGCTAAATTTTAAGAAATATCACATAATTGTGAATTTCCCTTTTGGTGTTTATATTTACAAAAACAGTTGGTTATAAAACACCCCCCCTCCCCCGAGAGTGGGCAATACAGCTGGACACGGTGGGGGTTTTGGAATGGGGAGGGCACCAGGGAGGAGGGTGGGCCTGGGAGGAATGGAATCCAGTGTGACGGGTGCATACCAAGCAGCCTAGTTAAGTAGCCTTCATCGAGCTGGTTTACTGCCCTCTCTAGGAGATGCACCTGAGTAACCTTAACATGCTGGTGCCCACACTGCTGTGAAGGGGAGAGAGTTTTCTTGACTGCCCTAAAGCTTTCTAGGTGCTCATTTAGTGAGTTATGTTTCTCCCAAAGATGCCTGATTGGGGTTGGGGAACCAGTCAGTCAGCAAAGTGCTTGAAGCACGGGGCTCACATCTCAGCACTCACATAAGCCAGCAAAGGCAGGGTAATTCCAGGGCGAGGGAGTTAAGATAACCCCCAGAGGGGTTGGGGATTTAGCTCAGTGGTAGAGCGCTTGCCTAGCAAGCGCAAGGCCCTGGGTTCGGTCCCCAGCTCCGAAAAAAAAGAAAGAAGAAAAGATAACCCCCAGAGCTCCAAAGCTGGCCAGTCTAGTCCAATAGTGACTGGAGAAATTCTGTCCCCAAAAAATAAGCTGGGGGAGGGGTTTGTCCCCGCAGCCCGTCAGCCTTTGAAATAAATGCTATCCCACTGACTTAGTTTGTAGTGCTTTTAAACCTACAACAGGGTATGGTTGGGAGGCAGCTTTGTTGACTGAGTACTTACTTAACATGCACAAAGCTCTGGGTTGGTCTCCAGAGCACATAACCTGGGCACGGGGTGCAGCCTACAATCCTAGCTAGCATTTGCGAGGCAGAATCCAACCCCACAGAAATACACAAGATGCACGAAGCACACAGCCCTATTATGCATGTGGGCCAAGCAGACACCCTGCCACAGTGTTTTCAAGAACACTCTGCATTGTCAGGACGTTCCACGGCAGCCAAGCAGGCGGGGCCTACTCTCCCTCAGTCCACTGACGTTCTCAATGGCACCCTATGCCTCACCAAATCACCAACCCAAACCTCTCTCCCTTTACTACCCTAGCTGTCTTAACGCTCCATGTGCATGTCTGTAAAACCAGCATCTCGAACTCAGCAGTCCCCAGTGAAAATCCTCATCCCTTCGCACGTTCCACTCACGCACTGAAATCTTCCCCATTTTAGTAAACAGAAACATTAGTTTTCCAGCTGTTATCACCCAAGCCCTGCCTTGTTCTTGACTCCCCTCTCCCTCACACATCCCCCTAGGTCTGCCCTCAAACTTTAACAAGAGTCAGCCACTGTTCGCCACTATCCACTGCTGCCACCCTGCTCTATAAGCCACGGTTACTTCATCTTGTCCCTTCATCTACTCTTGTACTGGAACGAAACAGTGCTAAGCTCTAAGAAATGCACTTCAAAATCTCAACCACCATGTTTGGATGAAAGACTGTGGGGCCCACCAACACGGGCAATGCGGCCCAAGTAAAATTATTTTTTACGTTTGTCTGATGTGATTCTCTATTCTCCTAAACCTCGGCCAGTTACAGGGAGGGTAATGATACTGAACAGGAGGTTGTCAGGTGATCCTCAGGTACCTGTAAGAAGCCCACCACGGTCTGTTTTGAAGTCCTCACAAGGTGACAGAATCCCAATTCAAGGGACTGTCCTTCCCTTCTAATATACCTTAGCTGGGCTGCCATATTTGTAAGCTAAGGCTACTCAGATATACCCTGAACAGGTCACACTGTCAAGTATACAAGAAGGTATTTGGATCGGTTTTTTAAATATTCTCCCAAAAGCAAGAGAACAGAGAACCCTGACTCAGAATAAGCAGATTCCCTGTCACCATGGTAACAAGCCACTTTGCTGAAAGTGTGGAACATTCTGGGGCTTTGTTCTTATTAGGAATAAGATAGGACCAAGATAGCCAATTTTAGAGTATATCTATAAACATAAGATGGTATTTTTGACTCTTAAGTAACAAAATTTTAATATTTTTTTATTAATTTTTATTTATATGAGTACACTGTAGCTGTCTTCAGACACACCATAAGAGGACATCAGATCTCATTACAGATGGTTGTGAGCCACCGTGTGGTTATTGGGAATTGAACTCAGGACCTCTGGAAGGGCAGTCAGTGCCCTTAACCACTGAGCCATCTCTCCAGCCTCCCAAAATTTTAAACTGTCTGGTCTACAGGAAACAAGAGTAAGAAAGAAGACCAAAGAAAGCACAAGTATCCATCATGGAACTAAGTGTCCCAGATGCTGAGACTGGGCAAAACCCAAAGCTACCAGGAAATCTAAAAGGTTCCCATGCAAATAAGGATCCACTAGGGTTAGACATGGAAGCAGGGAGAGCAAAGGGCAGTGTGCGGTGTGTAGGTGCTAAGACAGTGTTGAGAAGCTGTCCTACAACTTCTTACGCAACATTCCTCGCTGGTGTACGGTCACACTGTGTGTCTTATGCTGAACCCCTAGTCTTTAGGGTCATTGTATTTAGAGTGAGACCTAAGGGATCATTAGATAAAGAAAATGGAGACCTCTTAAACAGACCTGTGCCCTTGTGAAAACACTTAGGTCCCTCCCTTTTTCCTGCTGACAAAACCATCCGCTCACCAGGAAGCTGCTTCCCGCTGGGCTCAGTCAGGTCTCAGGCATGAAATGCTGGAAGCAACCTCAAGAGAACATCTGTGTGCCTACTGTGGCCATTCCTCCTGCCATGACTGGGAAGTCTGTCGTTGAGACATCTGGGGATAATCTGGGAGGACAACCAGGTATTCCCGACAAGTGCAATCCTTTCTGACCAGTCACTGAGGAGAAAGCAAAGGTTCCCATCAGCTCCGACAAGCAAATGTCTCAAGACTCTTTTACTTCCAACATTCATGCCCTAAAATTCACCAGTGGAGAAACGCTAAGGCCATGCCTGGTTACTTCCTTTTGTCTGCTTTATTTTACTTAGAAAATACCATGTGCGTGGTGGGCGTGTGGAGGTTAGGACAATTCTCCTTCCCCACGAGATCAAACTCAGGTCAGCAGGCCGTAAACTACTGAGCCATCTTGCCAGCCTGCTCTGTCTACTTCGTATTTGGTTTTTCTCAAAGATGAATAAAACAAGATTACAGCATTAGCAAGCTGACCCACATGAAAACTATTTCAGTGAATCACAGAGATATTTTTAATGACTCAGCCCACACTGGTTTCTTTTTCGTTGCTTTGTTCCCGTTTTATGTGACCATCTGCCACATCAGCAGCCCTCCAGCTTTCACAGAAGTTTTCACAAAACTATGACTGTGCATTAAAGACGACAAACTCTCTCACCTGACAGCTTTCAAGACTGGAGCTTAGAGACAAGGGCTCAGTCTGTTACCTGAGCTAGACTCAAACCTCATCTTCCTGCCTTAGTTCCAGGACAGCCAGGGCTACACAGAGGAACCCTCAGGGGAAGAAAAAGGAAGAGAAAAGCATCTACTGCCTGTGAACAGAACAAACCAACCAACAAACAAAACCATGCTGGCACAGTCCTCGCCGCACCCGTCTTTTGGAATCTCTGTGAAAAGCAACAGCAGCAGCCTCAGGTCCTCCCACCACCGCTGCCCACCTCACCTCTCAGGCCAAGATAAGCGCTTGCTGAGGGCTCTGCTCAACCACACACTTGCTGTCACTTCCACAAGGCCCAGGGCCTGAAGAAGCTTTTCAAAACCTACAGTACTGGCTCAGTGGTAGACTGCTCCCCTGGCACGCACAAGGCCGCGAGCTCAATCCTCACTGCAGCAAAAGTGCAATAATAAAAACCCCATGTAACTCTCTCTAGACCATGTTCTGAAAGGTCTCTCATCATTTATAGATTCTGTATTTCAAATGTATGTTGTAGGCAATGCCAGGGCAAATGCAGGTCAGTTTCTGAGGAAGGCCTAAGGTAACCAAGAATATCTACTGTCTCACTGACTGTAATCTGTTGAACATGCAATTCAAGGTGATTTTTCATATGAACGAAGTCCTGGAGAAGGGCCTTCCAGATACCACGGCATTGGTCTTAAACATAAGCTATAAAGAAACCTGGCCCAATTCCCTTGCCACCCCTTCCTTCCTTCCAAAAAAGAGGAGCGCATCTGAGGGAATCACTGGGAATTACAAGGTCTGAAAACAGCAGTTAGCCATGTCTGACCTAGAGTTCATCACATCAACTAGGGGTAAGAAGAACGACAACAAACCTCTTGCCTGCAAGAGACGACAGTGACGGAGGACTGGAGCGAGGAAGAGACTCAGTCCGTGCAGATGCTTAATAAAACCCAGCAACCAGGCCTCCAGACCATGACCGCCGTAGCAACCGACTTAAGGGGCAATGCCCCCAAAGGCTCACAGATCTGAATGCTTCTTTTCCTGGCTGTAGAACTGTTTGGGAAGGTTTAGGAGGTGTGGCCTCGTTGGAGGAAGAGTGTCACGGGAGACCTTTCTCTCTCAGGTAAGGATGTACGTATGTCCTCAGCAACTGTGCCAGTGCCATGCCTGCCTGTCTGCTGCCATGTTCCCCACCATGAAGGGCATGGATTCGCCCTCTGAAACTACAGGCCCCAGTCAAATGGCCTTCTTTATAAGTTGCCTTTGTCACGGTGTCTCCTCAGAGCCAAACAACGGTAATTCACACAGCCCGTGCTGAAGGGCCTTGCAGGAATTTATGCACTTTAGTTACAACAGTTCCTGTCTTAACCACAAATACCTTCTGGAAAATGAAGCATGGGCATTTAGCGCAGTGGTAAAGAACATGCCGAACATGCAGGACCCTGGGTTCAATATTCAGCCCAGAAACAACCAACCAAAAAAGAAAGAAAAGAGGTAAGAGATACCCCTCGATAGAGGAGGCTGAGAGTCTGAATCTCCCAGAAGCTTACACTCGCACTCCTCCTCACCCCTTCCTTTTCAAGCTTGTTCTGAATCTGTATGATTCTCTTGCCTCTGTCTCTCAAGTCCGGTTCACTTTAAAGTACCACCTTGTTTCCCATGACATTTCTTCCCTGGTCACACATGGATCTGTCAGTGAAAACAAGGAAAGAGAACGTGGAGTGGCAGACTATGACATGGCCTGCCTGCTCTGAAATGAAGGGCACTGACAGCCTCAGCAGGCCATTCCCATGACACCTAAGACCCAAACTCTCACTAGCGTAGGCACAGTTCCTGCCTACCAGAGTGGATGTGAGTGACCGGGTAACTACAGCCAGTCACTGACGGATGACGAACTGCTAGGAATCCACAACAATGAATTGTGACTGTTCCAGTTCCTCTGAAGAGCAGGCCATGTGATCTGATGATGCTCCACCTTCCCAACATTCACAAGCAACCTAGCAACCACAGGTCATGCAGTGTCAACCACGACAGACACATGTCAGGAAAATGAAAATCTTCCTCCCAAAATAAGCAAAATCTTTTCCTGACTTACAAACCAGTTGGAGATTGGCCAGGCTTATTTCAAAATCCCTTTAATAGTTGAAATCAGTTACCGATTTTATCAAGAGTCCTAAGTAGTCATGCATACACGGATGACAGCCAGAAATTTCTGGAAACAAAAACCTGAGGTAAAAGACTCAGATGCTGAAGAACACTGAGTTGTAAGGTAAACATCAGGGAACATCATCCCAAAGACAGAGAAACAGGAAGTTAAAGGCTGGGAGCTGCTCCAGTGGATGCCCAGCCTCAATTAGGTAAACGCCAGGCAGGTGTGGGCAGCTGCCTAGCATCTCAGCACTTGGGAGGCAGAGACACGCAGACTCCTGGGGCAAGCTGAAGGCTAGGTTAGCCAGAATTGGTGAGCTCTGGGCTCAGTGAGAGATTCTGCATCACTAACTAGGAAGGGATGAAAGATACCTCCATACACACATGTGGCGTGCTCACACGCAAGCACACACACACACGCCACACACCTAACAATCAAACAAGCAAACAGCAGAAGCAGGGCTAGAAATGGAAACAACATCTGATTTCTCACTGTTTCAGGTATATCGCTGTCTGCCCTTCTCCCTTCCCCCACTTCCATAATGCTGTGGGTCCTCTGAGAGCGTTAAGACAGATGGTTCTCTAGACTTCCGTATCCCAGTCAAGGTTTGAGGTGGTGAGAGGTAACATTGCAAAGTTCGGCATGCTGACATGCTGAACAATCTTAAGCTATAAAAGCAACCTCAAGACCAAGGTCTCTAACTTTCTCGCATCCTCCGTCTCCCTCCAAGCAGGAGGGATGCTCGCTGGAGTTCCTTATCTAAAGCTCTTCCGTGAGGAATGGCAGTCCTAAGTTCTCCTCACCTGTAGAACAGGAAAGAGTGATTTCGGGAAAAGATGGCCGGGAGAATACTATGTCCAGAGCCCAGATGAACTCTGCCCCATACTGTTATCGTTTGTTCGTCGTGGCTCTTAATCTCCTCTTAAAACCATTTACTCAAAATACTCCAAAGCCGCGTGTATCCCACTTCCCGCTTCTGTAGGAAGACAAGAATACGCATGTTTTTTCTGTCATGTCACCAGAACTCAAATTTGGAGCCTTCAGGGGGAAAGGGACGTTCCTTTAACACCTGCAAAGTGATCAATACACAGAGACCCAGGTCTGTGATGTAGAAACCGTAAGAGAGCAGATGCCCTGGACTGGAGTTACACTGTGCTGCGTTCTATGTGGATGCTGGGAATTGAGCTCTTAACTGCTGAGCCATCGTTCCATCTCAAGTAAATGTTTCTGTCACATGAGCCACCTTTAAATATCACTGACCATATTTCCATCTACCAATACTCTACCCGAAAGGCTATCAGATATTCACTGTGAGGGGAATTGGAAGTCTCTGGGGAATCCAATCACAGAAAAAATCTAAGATGCTTCCAGACGCTCCCAGACCAAATCTGGCAAGTTACCCAACACTGGAGCTTAACATTCGCTGCTAAGTCCTATATGTGTAGTTAGAACTTTCCTACCAAACTCCACCATGAAATGAGAAATCACCCAAGAATTTAGACATCTCTAGCATACAAGACTAAACAAGGAAACAGGGGAGGGAGGCGTGACTCTAATCTCAGCACTTGGGAGGCAAAGGCAGGAGGATCATGGAGTTCAAAGCCAGTCTGTGTAGCACAGTGAACCGTCATGGAAGGAGACAGAGGGAAGACAGGATCTACGAGAAAAGCTGAGGCACGGGAATCTCATGAGCCAGAAATGGGACAGGAGTGGAGAGGAAAGGAGAAATGAAACTAAACCCTCAATAGGAAAATAAAAACACTGTATGGTATGTTCAGAAAATCTAAAACTAATCTTACTAAACTAAACTTTACTTAGTTCAAAATAAAACTAAGAGAAAATGAGAAAAAAGAAGGAAAGTCAACAAAATTATCAGAAAACAGTTCCCAGATGACAGAGGCTCATCAGATCCTCGGCATTGATGCCCTCGGCACCTATGCCTCAAACATTTCAAACACAGAGCTCAGGAACTCAGGTAGGCAGGCAGCTGAGGTCTGTGACCCTGGCACTCAGGAGACTCAAGCAGAAGAAGCCCAAGCACGAAGTCAGTTCCATCCAAGAGAGCTCGAGATTGCCTAAGATCCAGAAAGAAGCTGTCTGAACAGCAACAAATAAATCCAAACGGCTTCGGGCTTCTAGCAACGAGAAAGCAGGAGAAAAACATGAGACAAACTCAAAACTTCAAATTCGAGTCCATCCAGCTAACAAGAAGGATGGATAAGCCATCTTCAGACATTACGGGCATGGAGAAGTAACTGTCATGTGAAGACACTTTCTGAAAGGTTTGAGCGAGTGAAGACCTGCCTGGCTTGTGTGTGGACCACGCTGTCCATAGCCCTGATCAAATGAAAAGGAACAGAAGAGCTCGGCAGGGGGTTGGGGATTTAGCTCAGTGGTAGAGCGCTTAAGTGCAAGGCCCTGGGTTCGGTCCTCAGCTGGGGTGGGGGTGGGGGAGCTCATCCTTCACCCCCACTCCCCACCCCGCTTCCTGCCTGAGCTCTGCTGCTATGCCTTCCCTGCCGGGATCTAAAGTCAACCTTTGCTTCCTAAGTCAGGCGTTGCCACCGTGGTGAAGGGCAGCTCACACACCGTGCACACAGCAATGGCTCTGAAAAGCTCCTCCTCTACAGAAGACACTTACACTTCGCTCACAGACCGTGCTCAGTACAGGTGCAGGTGTTTCTGGTAGATCCTCACGTTTTGTCCTTTCTGTCTATCAAGAGACACTGGACAGAGGGAGATTACCCCAGAGGCTGCTGCAACCCTTGCTCCATGCTTACACTGAACTTCCAGTCTGCTCCATTTCCCTTCCCCAGAAGCCCAAGCCCCTAGCCCTCTGTCTGCTCAGCTCCGCACACTCCTCAGCCCTCTTGCCTCATTTTGGGTTCCACACCCAAATACGTAAGGTTCCTCTACTTAGGTGTGTAATAAAGTTCTAGGTTCTTCATGTTATCTACCAGTTGTCAGTATATTTGACTAAAATACTTCAAGTGTCTGCAAAGTCTAACTAGGAGAGTACGTTCTACATGGGAAAGAGCTCACCTACCATGCAGAGGCTCGGGTTTGATTTCCATCGATGGGACGGTGTCAAGAGCATGGAGGAGGACAGCTGGAGTCATGGGATCTAAACCAAGATAAAGAAGACAGAAGATCTAAACAAGAAGTCCAGTACACGGGGTTGGGGATTTAGCTCAGTGGTAGAGCGCTTGCCTAGGAAGCGCAAGGCCCTGGGTTCGGTCCCCAGCTCCGAAAAAAAAGAACCAATAAAAAAAAAAAAGAAGTCCAGTACAAGCAGACAGTGCTATCTTCAAGATGCCGGGGGCAGGACATTGGTGAGTGGCTCGGCACAACAGCAGATGATCCAAACCAAAGTGCACATTCGAGAATACAGCGCGTCAGAATAGCTCAAGAGTACTGCTCCTGAGAAGCTGGAAAAGCTGCACTAGCTTAGCGGAACTCTCAGTCTTAATACGTAAAAACACGGACAATGTAAGCAGACTCCTAATTACCTACGTTAAAAGAACGAGGAACAAAAACATTTCTGGGGAATGAGGAAAAAGTTAACTCCTCACAGCTAAGGCTCTACACTCAGAATACAGGAGTGCTAGTAATGGTCAAACATGTCCGCAAAAGCATGGGGCCTCAGTGGCCAGGAGGGAGGCTGACGAGAGGTCATGAAAGGAGGTTGTGACACAGGGTGCTAATGCCCACATCTCAGGCCCTTTCCTCGGAGGCTGAGGAAAGAAGACTGCGGGAGCCTGAGGTCAGGCCAAGCTACAGAGCAGGGCCCAGAAGGCTAAGCTGCCGCTGCCTCCAGGGAAAGCTGGCAATGAAAGGCACAGGGGCTCACAGTGAGGTGCCGTTCTTCAGAGCAGCCCTTACAGACTGCTGCTGCTAAGGCGAATGCACTTAATATTCAAATTAGAAATGCAAAACATCACTGTAACAAGCATTTAACCAGTGAACTCAGATTCCTCTCGAGAGATTCTTAGTTTTAACTGTGTATGTAGCTGTGTGGCTGTGTGTGGCTGTGTGTGTGTGTGGCTGTGTGTGTGTGTGTGTGTGTGTGTGTGTGTGTGTGTGTGGGTGTGTGTGTGTATGTGTGTGTGTCTGTGTGTGTGTATGTGTGTGTGTGTGTGTGTGTGTGTGTGTGTGTGTGTGTGTGTGTGTGTGTGTGCGTGTGTGTGTGTGTGTGTGTGTGTGTGTGTGGCTGTGTGTGTGTGTGTGGCTGTGTGTGTGTGTGTGGGTGGATGGCTGTGTGTGGATGGCTGTGTGTGTGTGTGTGTGGCTGTGTGTGTATGTGGCTATGTGTGTGTGTGTGTGTGTGTGGCTGTGTGTGTATGTGGCTATGTGTGTGTGTGGCTGTGTGTCTGTGTGTCTGTATGTGTGTGGCTGTGTGTCTGTGACTGCGTGGGTGTGCGCTGAGAACCACACTCCATCCTCTACAAGAGTGCAGTGTTCTTATCCACTGCCACCTCCCTCGCCCTACCTTCATGACTCCCTTTTCACATTAATAATCAAGAATTTCCCCTAAAAGAATTTTTATTTTCTTTATAATAATCTAAGTTTCTACAACAAAAAAGTATTACCTGGATAAAACTAGAGCTGTCTGATTCTGTGTGATATTCCAAATTATCTGTAACTGTTTTTAACAATTTCATTCCTGTCACATGGCATACCTAACTCACCTCAGGAACAGAGGAAGTTACCTCAGTAGTTCACAAATTTGGTGACACTTTAGTTCCTTCAAGACAATATTCAAAGCACTATGAGGGGCTATTTTGTCTTAATATTGTACAAGAAGTTAAAATGATCAACTCAGTAAATTCTCAAATGTCCCCTAAGATGGCCACAACTTTGATCTTTTTTTCTTTTTTCTTTTTCATTCTTTCTTTTTCTTTTTCAAGACAGGGTTTCTCTGTGTATCCCTGGCTGGCCTGTCGAGGCTGGCCTCAAACTCCAGCTTCTGCCTCCCGAGTGCTGGATCAAAGGTGTGTGGTCCACTGCCCAGCTAACTCTGATCTTTCATACTGTCATTATTTCCAACCCCGAGGGTAACATTGTTAGTTATGTAAATATAACCTGAAATATGAAATACACTGTTTTAACTGAGACACCTTTATATAACTTCTTTTTTTTTTTTTTTTGGTTCTTTTTTTTTTTTCTAGAGCTGGGGACCGAACCCAGGCCTTGCTTTTCCTAGGCAAGCGCTCTACCACTGAGCTAAATCCCCAACCCCTACTTTATATAACTTCTAAACAAGTTTATTTGTATTAGTATTTCTGAGTATGTATATTAAGGCACACGGGTGGGGTCAGAAGACATCGTTTTTTTGAAGTCAATTCGCTCTTCGACCATGGATTCCAAGGATCAAACTAAGGTCATCAGAGTTGTGCAGCAAGGGCTTTTATCCGCTGAGCCAACCTCTTTATGTAGCTTTAAAGTGGACTCCTACTTAGATAGAAACATTACCCTGGCCTGAGTTTTCTAATCACAATTCAGACAGTACCGCTGTTTCCAGACTGGATGACAGGGACCATGATGTCATCATCTTTACAGAGAAATTAGCAGAGACAGCTGCGACGAGATGCGGACCAGTCCAAGGCAGGCCCGTGTGTGCATGTATTCCCTTAAGAGTGACTCCATTTGCTTTAATCTGGATTTAAGGAAAGCTGGTTCCCTAGCTGATACGCTGGTAGGCAGGCAGCCATAGTTAATTTAAAGCCCTGACATCGAAAACTGCTTTTGTTCTTAGCACAGAAGTAAGATAAACATAAGAGCAGCCTACCCTTCTCATCCTCTTTTTGCCTAACAATGGTAGTAACCACTACCCAGCAACATTACTAAGTACATTACTACTCCTGGTGTTAAAGAGTAGTGTCTGTAAGTTCATCAACACCGCCCACCCCACTTTTACTCTTAACACAGAAGAATAATCCCACGGCATGAAATGCCACTTAAATTTTCTTTCAAAAGGCTGCCAGCAGGGTCTGGAAAGAGGCTCAGAGAGTCTGGTGCTCTACCAGAGAACGTGAGCTCAGTCCCTGGCACCCACGCCAGGTGGTTCCCGACAGGATGGAGCTCCATCACCTGGAAGGCAGGTGCCCTCTCTGGCTTCCTTGGGCACCTGTGCACGTGTGGTATACACTCACACAGACGCACTTACACACAAATAAAACAGGGCTGCTACAAGATTCTTTTTTTTTTTTTTTTTTTTTTTGGAGACAGAATTTTTCTGTGTAGCCCTAACTGTCCTGCCCAAGCTGGCTTTGAACTCAGAAATCCGTCTGCCTCGGTCTCCCGAGTGCTGGGATCGAAGGTGTGTGCCACCAAACCCAGCTTAAATATTTTTTTTCTATGTAAAATTAGGTTTTCCAGTTTCTACAAAGCCTACCTCTGGCTTAGCAACTGTTATCATTTCAGCCTTACTCAAAACTTCCTGTTGAGCCTGCAGTATTTTGGTGAGGAGCCCTGATCTCTGGCTGCTGGGAAGCCCACTGTTTCCCTGGATAAGAGGTGGACGCCACTTCCATCAGATCTACCTCACCGTCCTGAGGGGAAAACAGTTTGCTTTTTTCCATCCTGAGTTTTCCCAAACTATTTCAGGGCTCTGACAACCCTGCCAGTGACTAAGTCCCCTCCTGGGAACAGCTGCCCCATTATCACCATGGAAAACAGTCACTCCTAACACTTGGCTGATAAGGATCTGGAAACTCATTGTAACCTGGGCAGTGCAAATCCCACCCTACCCAGTCTAAAGATAAACTCGTTATGTTTGGAATAATGACCTCTACCCGACAACTCCAGCAGTACTTGTGTTCCAAGCACAAGCTTTTCAGTTTTCCGTATATTCTTACTAATGTTAAGATTTTTATTGCTATTTCCTTCCTTTCAAACCAGTTAATCAGGAACCACTGCCACTCCCTGGTCCCTCTCTCATTCAGGAACAAGTGCCCTGGTACTTTTAGGGTAAAGCAACTTGCCAACTGGCCTCCTGTTTCAGAAATACTTTGTACAGTACATGTGTTATGTGGTGACTTTTGTTCTTGGCAAGCTAGTTCTCCAGTCTGGAAAACCAACAGGAGATAACCTCAAGAGTCCTTTTCCTACACCCATCAAAACTACTTACCTACTTACGACTACTTACAAACTGAATTCTTCCAGAAAATGTATCCCAAATAGGGATAAATAAAATCAATGAAAAGAAACAGGAGAAAAGTGGATAGTCCCAGGCACACCTTCCTTTTTACTTTAATCCTTTGCCTTATATTAACTCAGTTCTTATAGAGAAATGTGACATAGGATAGATTATCCTTCTGGAACCCCTAAATTCATTCTGCTAGAGGGAACTCCATAATCCATTCACAGAACACTACCCCCTAAACCAGAATTAACCTGAGCCATTTAATCCCTAATCTTTAATCCAGAGGAGTGCAATAAATTCCTCTGGCTGAGCCTTAAGCTCCTCTCAGCGTACTGTAAGCAAATCAATTATCGTATTCGACGGAGGAGCTCAGTCATGCCAGCAAGCAGTGTAGTACCGAATCACAGGGCCGGCCCAGTCTCCCACTCTCCTCCCCGAGACAGGGTCCACTGAATAATCCTGACTGGCCCAAAAGTCAGAGATCCTGCTGTCTCTGCGTCTGCTTTCCCCTTTTTAACAAATTAACCAGCAGGCTCTAGTAAGAGTTTATCTATTACGTTAATTTCTAATTTGTAACCAACATAAATATCCATAAGGTACTGTAGCAAGCAGTAGCAAGAGATTACTGCTGCTCACCAAGAGGGAGCCACGACTGGTACTGGAAACCTAGCTAGCTACTCAGTCCTAGTGAAGTCACCGGTACCAGAGAGAACCCACTACCTTACTAAACCAACATGATCCTACCAACAACCGAAACAGCTGTCCTTATACCCACAAGGAAGTATAGTTTTCCCCCCTCATCAAGCAAACTTCACTTTACAACAGATAGGAGACGACCACAGAAAACTAGAACCAATCCAAAGGCACAGTGGTGGAGTACGGTTCTCACGGATACGCTATGAACACTCCCAACACCTAAGACTAAGCCAACATTGCAGAAGAGGAGGTGGAGAAACCGTCACAAGCTAGGTCAGGGCGTCTACTGTCAGACTGTGTCTGCAGTGATATCAGAAGTCACATCCGTAACTCTCGCCAACATGACTGCCTAAATGTGAGCTGAAAAGGGACACCAAAAGAAAGGACAAACTGGGGGAGGGTGGTGGCCCACAAAGCCTCAACCCCACACAAAGAACTGTAGGCAACTAGAGAAAGCCGGGGTGGTTGTCCCCAGTGAAGAGCATAGGAACTGGTTAACCAATATCACACACCTGGTCAGCCCTGAAACATACATGCAAGTAACATTGTACAGACCATTTGATGTTATGTTTAGGAATATATATGCTCATGCATATACATATATGCATGGAACAATTAGTAAAAATACACCATGGATTTGAAAGACAGCAAGGAGCTCTGCATATATGGCAGGTTTGAAGGGAGAAAAATGAAGGGAGAAATACAATTATATTATCTCAAAAATAAATTTTTAAAAGGAAATAATTATACTTTCTATTGGTGACAATGTCAAATGTATTTCTAATACTGTTAAGAGCTGGAAGAAAATACAGTTTCGTTAAAAATTAGTGAAAGCAACTACTGTTTTGTACTGACTTTCACCATCCAAATACAGGCACCCCCACCCCACCCCCGCCAGCTCTTAAAATACACTCAGCAGGCCAGCAAGATGGCTCACTAAGTCAACGAGAGCTCACCCACATTCAACTCAGAAAAGCTTGGGGAGCAGAAGAGAACCGGATCCTGAAAGTTGTCTTCTGAGCTCCGCCTGTGCTGGCGCAGGTACACGCACACGCACACGCATGCACACGCATGCACACGCACGCACACACACACACGCACACACACACACAGAGTAAATGCAGTGGCGCATTTAAGGAGGCAATGGCTCATCGTCCAGGCTCTTCACTCAAACACTGGTGAGCTAAGCTAGAGTGCCTGACACTGACTGCCTCAAGTATTTCAGCCCCTAAGTACTGGATGTGTTTTTATAATAAACCATCATTTACGTCTGAAAGTCTGATCCTCAAATCTAGTAATAATACATACATATGATACAGTGTAAAAAGCAATATACTTAAGCTGAAAAAAAGTCTTAGCTTGCACCTTAATTCCATACATATAAAATGAAGATAATTATCAGATTGTAATTTGAAATGTACACTGTAAAATCTGATTATTACACAGTGCTGCTCTCTCTCCCCTCTCTCTCCATCTCCCCTCCCCGACCCCCCCAGTTTCTCTGTGTAGCCCTGGCTGTCCTAGAACTGTAGACCAGTGTCTCAGTTAGGGTTTTACTGCTGTGAACAGATACCATGACCAAGGCAACTCTTATGAGGACAACAACATTTAATTGGGGCTGGCTTACAGGTTCAGAGGTTCAGTTCATTATCATCAGGCAGGAGCATGGCAGCATCCAGAAAGGCATGGTGCAGGAGGAGCTGAGAGTTCTACATATTCAATCTGAAGGCTGCTAGGAGAAGACTGGCTTCCAGGCAGCTAGGACTAGGGTATTAAGTGACACACCTACTCCAACAAGGCCACACCTCCTAATAGTGCCATTCCCTGGTCCAAGCATATACAAACCATCGCATTCTACTCCCTGGCCCCCACAGACTTGTTCAAACATAGGAGTCTATGGGGGCCATACCTAAACACAGCGTAATGCAAAATACATTCAGTCCAACTTCACAAGTCCTCATCGTCAATAGCAGTCTCAACAAAGATAAAAGTCCTAAGTTCAAGGTATCCTCTGAGATTCATCCAATCACTTAACTGCCATCTCCAAAGCAAGACAGGAAACCAGCTGGGCAAACTCCAAACTCTGCATCTCCATGGCTGATGTCAAAGCGGTCTTCAGATCTCCGACTCCTTTTTCCCTTTTAGCAGCTTTCCTCAACAGATAGCCCATGGCTCTGGCACCTCAAACAGCTTGGGGTCTTCAAAGCAACTTTAATGTTACGGCTCCTTGTTTCAATGTCTGGGATCCACACCTGATCTTCTGGGCTCCACCAAAGTGCCGTTGTCCCTTCTCCAGCTCTGCCCTCTGCAGCGCTCTAAGCTCAGGTTGATCCACTCCACTGCGGCTGCTGTTCTTGGCGATCATCCCATGGTACAGGCATCTCCAATACACTGGGGTCTTCCACTGCAACTAGGCTTCACCAATAGCCTCTCACAGGCTCTCTTCATGGTTCCAAGCCTCAACTCCGTTGCCTGACCCCTTCAGTCCTGGGCCATCAATTGCAACTGAGGCTGCACCTTCACCAATGACCTTCCATGGCCTCTCACAGTGCCCAGCCTCAGCTGCTCTTCATGACCCCTTCACGCCTTCAAAACCAGCACCACCTGAGTGACTCTTACACATTACCAAGTCCAGCTGCAGCAAGAGTTACAACCTTGGCTATCTCTGGAACACAGCTTCTTTGTGCTCTCAGAAAACACCTCCCAGAAGATTTCACCGCAATGATGCTGGTCTCTTTATCACCACTAATTTCTTAGCTCCAGCTGACCAGCATTAATTGTCCTAGTAGCCCCTTCTATTCTTAACTCTAAAGCCAGAGCCACATGGCTGCTTTCTGGGGCTAGAACACCCCCCACCCCTTTATTCTCTCACCAGCTCTCTGTTTTCTGACTCTCTCTGGCTAAGCTTGGCTTCTCTGTAACTTGCTCTGTAGATTGGCCTGAACTCAGAGATCAGCATGGCTCAATCGCCTGAATGCTGGATTAAAGGTGTTAACCACCATGCCTGGATCTAAATTTAGCTGGGTAGGATCTTACCCCAACGTCCCCATCCCTTAATCTGTTATCTCCTAGAACACAGGATTCGGCTCCATTTCACTTCCTGGTGCCCCTTTAATACTCAAGCCATGCATTTTATACTTTTCCTGTCTAAGCTCACTGCACTTGTTCAAACGCTCTTGAAGACACCTTAGCCAGAGAACAAAGTCTCTGCTGCTCCTTTAGAGACTTCCTTTGTCAACGCAATTAATATCTCTTCACCTTAGCCTCAGGCGGACTCCAGACAAGGGCAAAAAGCAGCCACGTTCTTCACAAAAATACTACAAAAACAGTCTCTGGGCCACATATTGAAATTTTTTTTCACTAAAACCTCTTGGGCCAGGTCTGCACAATTCATATCACTCTCAGTAACAAAGTCTTTCACAGTCCTACTAGGAGAAACCCACTAAGCCCCACTTGAAGCAGTCCAGTTCTTTCCAAATCCAAAGTCCCAAAATCCACATTCTTCCAAACAAAAGCATGGTCAGGCCCATCACAGCAATACCCAGCCTCTGGTACCAACTTCTTTCTTAGTTAGGGTTTTACTGCTCTGAACAGACACCATGACTAAGGCAAGTCTTATCAACGACAACATTTAATTGGGGCTGGCTTACAGGTTCAGAGGTTCAGTCCATTATCATCAAGGGAGGAGCATGGCAGCATCCAGGCAGGCATGGTGCAGGAGCTGAGAGTTCTATATCTTCCTCTGAAGGCTGCTAGCAGAAGACTGGCTTCCAGGGAGCTAGGATGAGGGTATCAAGCAGACCCCCACAGTGACACATCACCTCCTAATAGTGCCACTCACTGGCCCAAGCATATACAGACTGTGACAGCCAGGCTAGTCTCAAACTCTGAGAACCGCCTGCCTCTGCCTCCCCAGTGCTGAGTAGCCTAGCAAGTGCCACCACACCCCTATGCTACATTCCCAAGCCACCGTTATTACAGTGTGTCTCCTGAGAAACCAAAGGTGATACTCTTTCTATGTGTATTAAGTCATCAAATTCTGGTTTACCTCATATATTCAATATTTTGTCATCCAGTGATTTCCCTAGAAATCAAACTGACCCTAGGAATCAGTTTCTTAAAGTTAAGAAGGGAGAAAGGCTGGGACTTAGCAACCTCAGTAGCAAAGCTGGCCTAGCAAGTGCAAAGCCCTGGCTCTCATGCTCAGACGACAGAACCCTATGAACAGAGCACATGAAGGTAATCTGATGAAATACATGAATATATGAATGAACTGCCTTTATGTGCCTGCAACGCTAAGCAAAATATGTTTGCTCTGACTCTCCGCCTGTCAGTCAATAAGATGGGAATAAATACAGCTACAAGGGTGCCATGAAGGACTCCTGCCTAAATGGGCCGGGAGCTATGCATTATGGAAGTAACCTTCTGAAGCAATAAGGAGGCTTTCCTGCGCTCGACACTGTAGATGCTTACCTTGTTTTTCTTCATCACTTACTAGATATAATAAAGGGTCAGGTGCTGTGCCACATGCCAGTAATCCTAGCTTAGCAAAGGCAAGAATATCACCACAGGCTTAAAGCCAGCCTGGTCTACACAGTGAGTCGTCCCCTAACAGAAGTTTAAGAGAAAACAGAACTATAATAAAATATGGCATAATTGTCTCATGTCACCAACAAATGTCTCCATAACAAATTCAGTAAACGATAATTACTTTTCCATAGAGTCTGATGTCTTTCCATTTTTATGTGTATGAGTGTATTGTCTTCATACATGTCTGCTCCACACGCATGCCTTGTGCCTGTAGAGGCCACAAGGTGTTAAAACCCCTGTGTACCAGAGTGACAAGTGGGCTGAGTTGCCCACTGAGTCCTGCAGTCCCAGGCCCTTGGGAAAGCAGCTGGACCTCTTCCCTGCTAAGCCAGCTCTCCAGCCCCAGAGCCTCCTTGTTGAAAAGGTAATAACCACTGGGCATGGCGGGCGGCACACACCTGTGAGCCCAGCCCTCGGGGCCTACGGCGGAAAGACCCTGACTCAAGGCCTGCCTAGGTATGTACCAAGCCAGCCAGGGCTAAGTGCAGTTACCCCTTCCCTGCTCTGACTGATTTGATTATCGAGTAGGGATGTACACTAACGAGGGAAGTCACTAGTCTAGTGTGTTGACGAATGCCTAATCCTGGCACTCAAGGCTGAGGCAGGAGTTCTGGGCTACAGAGGATGTGGGTTTGAGTCAGAATGGTCCCTACGGGCACATAAATTTGAATGCTTAGTTCTTAGTTGGTGGAACTCTTTTGGGAAGGATTAGAACGGGGGTTCTCAACCTGTGGGTTGTGACTTCTATGGCAAACCTCCGTCTCCAAGAGTTGCATTAGGATTCGCAGCAGAAGCTAAATTACAGCTATGAAGGAGCAACACAAATAATGCTGTGGTCGGGGATCGTCACGTCATGAGGACTGTATTAAAAGGCTGCAGCGTTAGGAAGGTTGAGAAGCACTGGATTAGGAGATGCGGCCATGTTGGAGGAATAGTATTACAGGGTGGGCATTGAGTTTCAAAAGCCCAGCTGCTACCGTGCTCTCAGTCACACGGTCATGGACTCACCCTCCGAAACTGTAGGGCCTCCGACTAAATACTTTTAAAAGTTGCCTTGGAGGAGAGGGGATGGGATAGGGGGTTTATGGATGGGAAACCGGGAAAGGGGATAACATTTGAAATGCAAATAAAAAATATCCAATAAAAAAGAAATGTAAATAAAGAAAATAAGCACTGCAAAAACAAAAAACAAAGAATCATTTAGGGGTTGCCTTCATAAGTTAGCTATGTTATTGATATATTAATAATAAAGCTTCCAATCAACTGATTTCTACTGCATGATTCTACTTAACATGCCATTTCTAATGCCCTACATGTTTCAAGTTCATAGAAAGAAAATATAGACGGGGTGATTCCCCGGGGCTGAAAGAAGACAGGATGGCCAGCTGATTTATACACGCTAAAGGCTGGGGCTTCTGAAGATCCCTATATACAATTATGTTTACTACTCGGAAGGTAAAGTTACTGTTAAGTAGCTTTTGGCATACTAAAAAAGTGTCGATAAAATCATTTTGATTGATGGGTTAATAGTCAACAGTGTATCTTTTTAAAAAAAAAAAAATGGTTAAAAAGAAAGTTGCCTTGGTCTTGGTGTCTCTTCACAGCAATAGAAAAGTAACTCAGAGAGCTACACAGAAAAACTGTCTCAAACAAAAGAAAGCAAACGGCAACAACAATAAAATCGAAAAATAAGCAGCACACAAAGGGGTTGGATTCTAAACCAGAAAAATAAACAAACACTGGAAGGACAAGAGTCACACCCAATTACTCAGTGCTGAAGTATTTAAACGCACATTAAATTCCCACAAGTAAGGCCATTTAAGTGCCACACATTTGCTTTGCTTGTCACTCTGAAAAGAATTCAAAGAGAGACTAAAGCCAGCCAGGGCAACACAGGAAGACCTCATCTTACAAAAAAAGGCTAGAAGTAGTATACAGGTTAAAGTTTGAGTGACGACACAAACACATTTTAGTTGACAGAAAATGCAACAGGTCGCTCAGGGAACACACCAGAAGTGCAGGACAGATTTTATTAAACCCTGGGAGCAGAGCTTTGACCTCCCACATCTCCTGCTGGGCCGTGTTATTCGTGGTAGTAACTACAAGCTGTTTAAAAGACAACAGGCAGTTGTTATTAGGGGGACCTTCACGGAGTGCCAAAGCACACACACACTGCAGTTCTGAACAATCAGTCTTCCTTTCATGAGAGCAAAGGCTGTGGCTAAACGAAATGGGTGTGGAGATCAAATTTAACAATTAACTAATGACAAGAAAAACTGACCCTGCTGCAGACAAAGTGCCCTTCCCCTTTACACACACAGTAAACATTTTACCACCTGAAAAGCAGTATCAGTGAAAGGCTTTCTTTTTCAAAGCTGTAAGTCCTGTTTCTAAACACAGAGAGCTGAAAGATCATACATTACTTCCTTATATAATTTGTAAACTTAAATTATATACATTGAATGGTACATGTGAGAGAGAATTTTCAAAAGGATGCTTTGCAGAAGCAACTCTAGCAAATGCCTTTCAAAATATTCAGGTGCTCAATTCTACCTCTGTTCTCACAGCGAGATGAGGCTTACGGCATTGAGCAACTGTTTCTATGCTGTTCACAGAACTCAACTCTATGGGGAAGAAAGATGACCCTGGGGTAAAAAGCACTGGCTGCTTTTCCAGTTTCAATTCCCAGCACCCACAAGGAAGCTCACACACTCTAACTTTGGTTCCAGGGGATCTGACACCCTCTTTTGACCTGCGTAGCACAGATGCCCAATTGACGCACAGACATAAATATGCAGGCAAAACAACCATGTTGGGACATGGTCTGTTGATATGCATACAAATGCTAATTCTGAACCCCAACATCAGGTTGCCCTCCATACAGTGCATCATCACATGCACTGGCCTTTGTTGTGTAAAACCTTGCTCCTCAAGTGAGTGAGTGGTCTCAAGACTGCCCAGAGGAAAAAAGAACAAAGAAGACAGTGGGAGCAGGAGGTTTCCATTAGACCAGAAGGACCAGAGAGAGCTCAGGCAAGACTCAAACAGCAAGTAACTTGGAGAGCTGCTGGGAAATGGCCAGTCTACGGTGGGAAAATACCTTAGGGGTAGTCGCCCCGTGACTGTGCTAAGCTGATTAAATGAGTGGGTAAGACTCTGCCTCAATTATTGGGGGCTGGCTGGGGCATTAGAGACCTAGTAAATAACTTACGACAACACACCAAACACATAAAGTTTTAAAGATTTTATAAGAAAAGGCCCCACATGCTTACCAATCTGAGGCTCATTCTTCCCAGAAGACTCTCTAGCTTGTGTCAAGTTGACAGAAAACTGACCACAGCAGCACTGCCATTTCTAAGGTCTCATCAAAGGCAGCAGCAGGCACAACCTTAACTGTGCCCCCTCTACAGAAGCCACAAGAGTTACCATCAGGTAATCAGTGTACACTGTGTGCACACATGCATTCAGAAGCCAGGGGTCACTTCCTTCCTTTCACTGTGCTCTTGGATCCTAGGGATGACCCTTAGGTTGTCAGGCCTGGTGGCAAGTACCTTTCTCCACTCACTGAGCCCTAAACAATGACTTCTTTGTTCCATGGACCTGTCCTTATGACAGCCAGCAATGGATGCTCTAAACATCTCACAGCCACTTGGAAAGACTCGTGATCCCTTTCAACAGCTACTATAACCACATAACCATAAACCATGCCTCAGCCACACTCATTCCCAATGTGCTGCCAGGAAACTGCCCCCCCACCCCCACTCGTCAGCCCCCATAAAAGCCTCTACTCCTCCCTGTACCTCCGACTCACAGGCGACAGGATAGGCAAACTAGCACTCCTGTGCAGCCTATGCACTCTACATAGTGTGGTTCTGCAAAAGCTTGTGGTTAGCAGATCTAAGACTAACGCACGGATGGCTATACAGTCAGCCTTCCCCTCAGACGGTCCAGTCCAGGAGACATCCCACGTGTGCACTGCCTCCCTGTGCTGTAAAACGGGCCCCCAAAAGACTGAGTTCAGTGACCTGACTGGTCTCACTGGCCCATGACCTTTCACTGTGGTTAGCGCAGACTGGGCTGGCTGCATGGAGAACAGATGACGCCAGAGGCTGTTGGCTCTAAGCACGTCCACCTGCTAGAGTGGCCCTGAGAGCGGCTGGGGGAGACCACACAGTGGAGCAGCTGAGGGACTGGAAACTGAGCTGAGCGAAAGCCTGCAGACAGCGAAAGGATCATGACTACACTACAGGTCCCACTGATAAACAGTCACCACGGTGGCACTCGGGACACAGTAACACTCGGAGCTTCCAACACTAAACAAACTACACTTTGCCTATCAGAGATGTCTACTAAACTTGATCAACAACCCCTCCCTACTGGTGACTGACTCTCCGGATTCCTCTTCCAGCCCCATGTTTCTAACCTCTCTCAACGACGTCTGTGTGTTTGTGCACATGTGAAAGCGGTGAGCAACCCTGGAAAAGAGTCGCCACTATCTTTCTTTCCAGATAAGGCCATTTATTGGCCTGGAACTCATCATCTGCCCGCCTCTGCCCCCCAGCACTGGGACCCCAAGCGTGTGCCACAGTGGGCAGCTTTGAAGCAAACGAACAAAAGACCACGTGTTCTAGGACCGAGTGCAGGTCTTCATGCTTGCAAGACAAGTACCTTATCTACTGAGTCATCTTCCCAGCATCTTCAAAAACATTCTGAAAAAAAAAATCACTTTACACACCCAGTCAGGAGAGATGATTACAACAAAAATGAAGAGGCCCCCCCAATTATCTGGTATTTACAGTGACTTAACAGGGAAAGCCAACATGAGAAGGAGCCTGCTAATAAGCCTGGATAAGTAGAAAGTGAGAACAAATGAAGCTTCATCAGACACGAGAAGTGAGTGGGAGCGTTCGCTTTACGAGTTTTCACTCAGGGTCTCACTGTGCCCCAAGTCAGCCTGTAACTCATCCATATAGCAGGCTGGCCCAAAACTCACTCAATCCCCTTGCCGAATCCTCCCAGGTCCTGGGAGTGCAGGTGTGAGCCATCAGGCCAGGCTTGGAAGTAATTCATCCTAGAATAACAAAATAAGTAACTTAAAAAGATCAGTAGTCTATACATTGAAGACCAATTCAATGGTCTAAAAGGCAGCCTAACTGACAGAACACAGCACACAAAAGACTAACCATTTCAACCAACTGCTACCACACACATGCACTGTGAAGAACAGAAACTGCTACTCTCTGGACACCGGGGAAGCTGCGGCTTGCACATTTTGTAGTTGACTTCTATGAATCAAAGAACACTTATAATGTCCAATTAGCACCTCCGAATAGTCTTGGGAATATTTCCACAGATTAGAGCAACAGTAACTGTGCCGGTGCCCAGGAGGACTCGCGCTTCCACTCTTGAACACACTCCACTACCGACAGCATGAACGTGCGACACTCAAATGCACAACAGCTTTTTAGTTTTTTCTAAGAAGGAAACCCACAGCACACACTTCAATTGCAAGCATAATCATACGCCTGGAGCCAGTTCCATTAGAATGAAGGCGTTTATTAAGCCTCCGTGTCACAATAACTCAGCAATAAATCTAAACATTCTTCTGGCAGAAAAAAAATCATATATAATTTTCTTCGAATCCTAAGTTTAATACATGTAGTCTTTTAAAAAGATGTTTCAAGGCCTTTAAATTTTGGATTTTGAAATATACATGTGCATATGTTAAATGAGGGCATCTATTTCTCTATGATTTAGCTTAATCCTAGAATCCTTAAGTCCTCTAATGACTCCATGCTTAAAACCCGGCAGTGTACCTGCATTAGCTTGGTTAACGCATTCATTAAGTTACTTTATAATACCAGTCTACTGACCACCACCATCACAGCAATGCCCCTGCCCCTCTACTTGAGTCCCAGGCAAGTACCTGACCTATGAGATTATTTATCAGCATGAGAATTCTCCTCCTCCAAAGATTAAGGATGCAGATTTGTGTGACAAACCCTTTATCATTGTAGGGGTGGGTCTGATGCTAAGGTCCTATTCCCAATTGGTTCTTGATCTATCAGTAAAGATGCCATTGGCAAATTGCTGAGTGGAAGGACTACGCAGGACTTTCGGTCCCTCAGGCAAGCTGGCAGACACAGGGGAGAAGAAAGGTGTTTGCCATGCTTTGGAGGGAGAAAAGTTAACCAGCCATATGATATCCTGGCTGAGCAGCCATGGACTACTTCTCCGGGTGGAGGGTGGGGATGTTGAGCTGGAACTGAAGGTGGCTGAGTGCAGATTTAGGGTGCTGAGCTGGGAGTTCTGAGAAGGGCACGCTAGCCAAGGTAGACTGGAGGTGCCCAGCAGTTGAGCCAATAAGGCAAGCAGAAATTAAACAGCTGTGTGTGTCCGTGTTTTTCATTCGAGGATCCAATACTCTCTGGGTAGGGGTTGGTAGCGCAGCCCATGCCCAGAGGTTAGGCTGGTAGCAAAGCTACCCACTACACATCATTCTTATTTCATTACAGTAGTCAGAGGCAAAAGGAAAAACCTTTCAAATTCTACTGACATAAACTGTATCACTGCAGAACAAAGAATGGTAGCATGCTAGGGAATGCAAAGAGAGAGTTATCTCTTGGTACTGAATGGCGGTGATGCCCAGTGGCCTAAAAGTTGGTGATAGTTTGATTTCTCAGAAGGGAACACAGAAGCCTGTAAACATGGGATTTTTCCAACTGCCTCACACATTAATAATCTGGGCAAAGAGTAACAAACTCTCCAAGTCTGAAAGTAAGCACATTAAAACACTCAGCTACAAAGTGCGGTCATGTAAACCCAAAGAGACCAAGTTCTAAGGCCTGAGAAAGACAATGATAATATTCACACAAAGTCCCATCATTAAGCTATAATTAACTCACGGCAAAATTCATATTTTAGTGCCTACCTTTAAAACTAGAAAGTGTGTTCAAATAGGTGTTTAACCATTCTCCGTTTCATATGAAGTCTCTCTTAAGTTCTCAGACTTGTTTCTTGTTATCTCCTTCAAGTCTGCCTTTCTCTTTGTTCTACCTGAACTGGACAGGCTTTGAATATGGGTCCCAAGTGTTACAAGTGTGATCCTACTCCAGCACCTTGGAAAGTGACATGGACTATAAAGAGGTGCTCCTGAGTGGCTTTGCCTTTGGAAGGATTAAGACAGTTCTCTAGCAGTAAGTTATTTGTGGGGAAAAAAAAGCAAGCCCAATCCATTCCCCATTCCTGTCTCCAAAAGAAATCCCTCCCTCCCAAGCCTTCCTACTGTTGTAAAGCATTGACCAGGTGGTCCTCACCAGAGCTAAGCCAAGTCCAGAACCGTGCTCTGAACTCCAGAACTCGGAGCAAAATAAACATTTCTGAAGTCTTAGAGCTGAACCTGGTGTACATGTTTCTAATTCCAGCACTCAGAAGGTGGGCCAGGAAGTCAGATGTTCAAGGCTTGCCTGGGCTACTTAGGACCACTGCAAACAAAGGTACTAAGGTACTAAGGTGCTTACAGTCAGTTGGCAGAGTACTCACCTATCACTCTTCTCTCCCCCTTTCAGGGGAGAGTGTGAAGCAGTCCCCCACTACCACAAATTATGCAGTCCGATTCCCACATTCGGGAAAACCCCAGAGGTCAGCATATCTGGAACCCAATGGGTAAGTCTCACCCTGGGAAAAGCACCCCTGTGATCATCAGTTAGGTATGGCTTTCTATTCTCAAGCCTTTGGTTTGATCCCCTGCACCATACCAACCAGAAGTAGTGTCACACCTTTAACCCCAGCAGTTATGAAGAAGTAGGAATATTGGAAGTTCAATGCCATCTTCCTCTTCACAGTGAGTTCAAGGACAGCCTGGGCTACATGAGATCATGTCTCAACGAAACAAAGTATAAATAAATGTTTCCTAGTCTCAGTTATTTCATGACAGCAATGATGACAAACTAAGAAACAGTGTTCTAGGCCTTGTCCTGGCTTAGGACAAGTGAACACCAACACCGCCCCAGATGAGTCTATGTAACCTTGCCCGAGTTATCCCTGACGGTAAATAAAGATGTGGGCAGCCTAGAGCTGGGCAGAAGACAGGGAGGCCGAGGCTGGCTCCTGGGCTTGGGGTGGAGGAGAACCACGGGGAAGGCAAAGATGGAGAGGGACAAGACAACGATGGAGTAGGAATCATGAAAACATGGCTGAGGGCTGGCCAGCTGAAATGAAGAGCTGCCCAGGAGGACTACAGCATAACTGGGGTTACTGTGGGAAAGGAAGTTGTAACAGCTTCGAGGGCAGATATCTGCCCAGCTCTGGTGCATTAGAGACTTATTACAAATAGACAAGTTGTGCGTCTTTTATCTGGGAACGGAATGATCTAAAGTGGTATAGGAATCCCCAACTGAAATTAAATAAACCTGACGACAGAAAGCCACCACAGTAACCATCGAGACCCTGTTTCACGACTTAAGATGGTTTAAAACGCTGAGGGAGGACGCAGCTGAGAGACAGACAACGGCCTGGCTTGTGCGAGGCCGAGGAGCTGCTGCACTAGGGGAAAGGTCTTCAACACACGGGGCCTGGGGCATTCAGACCTAACGCAGGGCTCTGGTGAATTACTCACACCGTCACCGTCACCGTTGTTAAAGCTGCAGGGCTCCGACAGGAGACGCTCATTTGTACACTGGGACAACTGAAACCTAGGGAGCTTTCCTCACTGTCCCATTAAACTGAAAAGATGGCACACCAGGCACAAGGCAGATTTTATATGTATGCATGCATATGTATATACGTATGTATATGTGTATATGTGTATGTATGTATATATTTGTTTTTTCAGCTTTGTGTGTGTGTAAATGGTACATGTTTACACATACACACGTCTGAGGCCAGAAGTGTCATTTTTTTTTGAGACCAGAGTCTCTCACGGAACCTCAAGATTCAGCCAGGCTGCCTGACGGGCAAGCTCTACCCGCCTCCCTAATGCCCGGGTCACAGCACTGCAGGGCCCAGCTTTTATGTGAGTGCTTGGAGTCTGAACTGAGCCATCAAACTAAAATTCAGTCCTGCTAGGCGAGGCCGCACACACCTTCGATCCCAGCACTGGGAGAAGCAGGCAGATCTGGGTGAGTCTGAGGCCACCTCGGTCTACAAATCAAGTCCAGGACAACCAGGGCTACCTTTCACAGAGAAAAAAAAAGCTGTCGCAAACACGCACAAAAACAACAACAAAAATTGCTCAGTACCTTGTCTACCAACGGTCTTTGCTGGGGATGTCGTCTAGTGGGGGAACACTTGCCCAAATGTGCAATCCTCCGGCTTCAGTACTCAGCAGTGCAAAGTGAGAGGAAACAGAATCCACCGTCACAGTACTAAGCGAGCACGGCCTGTCTGCCTTGCTATCATTAAAGAACACAGTGGTATCCAAAATAGTCTTTTTTATTATACTAAGCTCCTAAATTTTAATTAATGAAAATACTTTTGAGCACAAATAATTTTATATAAGCTATTTTATTACCAACCTCATGTTATTTCTTTCGTACCTTTAGTCAGATGACAAGTATCTTCTGAGCATCTATCAAGTACTTAGAATGCGGACAACAAACTGGCAAACGCTCTCAGGGGCTGCCACACAGAGTGAGAAGGCAATGGGCAGCACACACATGAACATCAAGACACTCTAGGCTGGGCACAGGGCCCCATCTGCAGCTCCAGCACTCAGCGCTCGGAGCTGACTGCTAGAGAAAATGGAGCACAGACCTTCCCTTTCCTCTTCACTTAACTTCCACTTGCTATACACACTTGTGGCGTTTGCAGGCTCAAAGGGCAATGGCAACCTAAAGAGTGTGGTCCGCACGGCCTTTGAGGTGATGTATGAGGAAAGAGCGTAAACAAGTCAGATTTATCTAATGACAGCAATCTAGACAGAGAAGCACCGAGACACATCACAGGGCAAGTGCTGGCTGCTCTGATCAGTCAGGTAGTGGCGGATGTTACCAATGACCGAAACATCAGCCTCCCATTAGCCTCTTCTATCTCGTTTCCCTAAGAAGTATGTGCTGGAGAAACAAGTCACATGCATTCGTTTGATCTGACACAGAGGCTTGTGCCACCGTCAGTGTAGCATTCATGGCCACAGAAGGTCTTAAATTTAACTACAAAGTCCACTGGTGGAGAGAATGCTTTCTGACTTTTGTTGTTGTTCTTAAAGAAAGAGATACATAGAAATTCGGCCTGCAGCCCAGTGACGCTAAAGTCAAAGCATTCTGAAATCCCCGTCTGGGGTCCTAGGCCAGGCTCTCATTAAAGCTGCTTTACGGTCCTGGTATTGTAACAGCTAAGTTCTTCCTGACTCAGACCTCAAGTAGCTGGGGCTATAGAGCACCTTCCATTAACTGCCCCATTCCTGTGTCAGGAAAAAAGATAGCTTATAACACTCTATATAGTATTAGCTGGAAAAACACTATGAAACTCTTCCTCCCAGTCCAAAATCCCTATTTTAATATATATGTATAACACAAACACACACACACACACACACACACACACACACACATATACATATACATTTGGTGTTTGGCCTACACGTATGTCTTGTGATGGTGTTGGATTCACTGGAAGTTGAGTTACAGAGCTGCCATGTGGGTGCTGGAATTGAACCTGGGTCCTCTGGAAGAGCAGTCAATACTTTTAACCACTGAGCAATCTCTCCAGTCTCTGCACTTTTTAAAGTTAAAAAACAAAAACCCAAACCAAAAACAAGCAAAAAACTACCACCAACAGCAGTTGTGACACGCTCCATTAATCCTAGCTCTTGGGAGGCAGAGGCAAGCAGATCTCTGAGTTTGAGGTCAGCCTGGTCTACAGAGTGAGTTCCAGGACAGCCAGGGCTACAAAGAGAAACCTTACTGGCCCAAAGTGACCCCAAGTTACAATTTCCTGCCTCATCACCTGAGAGCCAAAATGACAGGCACCCACGGCACCCAGCAGAGCACCTAGGGCATCTAGAATGATCTTAAAAACCCCCACAGTCCTCTAAGGCACTTCAGCGAAGTGCATTGTATGATACCTGGATCCCTCTGACTGAAGAGGAAAAAGAAAACTTAGAGAATCACAACAAACATAATTATATAGACATATGCATGTGTGTAAGAGAAAATCAAAGTGAACGTGTGTCTGTTACTGTGACTTTCCCCTGTGGGCTGAGGACAATGACAAGTCACACCCAGGGAGCTGAAGAGGTGGACGGACCATGAGTCATGTTTCCACAGGGGAAGAAGGTACACGGGGAAAAACAGACAAAATAGCAGTAACGCTGAACGAACCTGACGGCCTAATCTAGTTTTCATTTCTCTGACAGAGGCCTCCAGCTCCTGGTCTCCTCCCACCGTCCTCTGTAGCTGGAACGACAGGCACACTGACACTAAGCTTACTTTACTCTTCAACCAGGGTACTGGTTCCTGGACACTCTTCCTTCCCATCTTCCCACCAGCCCAGTGTGAGGTGTTTAGTCCTTCTGCGTTTGTATGGCCCACTGGCGTTCATCCTGTTAGGACTGAGTACAGCGTAAGTGAGCCGCGTGTATCATCCGACTGAGCACGACATCCGCTTCACGCAGTTTGCATTCTCAAGCCATTGTCAATACACTGGGGCATTAGGATAAAATTACCTGTCTACCTATCTTATTGGGCAACCAGAGCTGGCCTTGCCATAATTCTTTTGTACTTATGGGAATGGTAAAGAATAAAAACTGTGGCAGCAAGGAAAGAGCAGGCGTGCTCTCCGGCTGCCGCTACTTTGACTGAGTAGCTCAACTTCTAGGGATTCATCTACAAAACAGCACCGAAGCAAGGGCTCACTGTGGTACTGTTTGCAAGAAAGAAAGATGGTAATGCCTACATCTCCCAGCATCCTTTTCTTCTGATGTGGCCACAACATTCTACCTAACAAGACCGCTGTGGACGGAAACTTCTAGAAACCGTCCTGTTAAACTAGGTTAGCACGCAGCCTTTGCTCTTTGACCCACACTGCCTGGAGTGAGTCCACCTGAAGATCCAGACAGGTCACTGAGGACTTGGTCAACCCTGGAAGAGAAAAAGCCTACACAACTTGAAAGGTGAGGGCTGGGGAGGACAGGCGGACAGACTCGACGCCTCTTCTCACGACTGCAGCACTTGTTACGTGACAAGAGAGAGTGCTGAGCCATGCATGCGTGTATGTGCATCTTCTATGTTATACCTTCTCTTGTAGACAGGGAAGAGCGGGCACTACAGATACTACCCCAGGCCTACATGCTCCCGAACTCCCGCGTCAGAAGTATTTGTTTTTAACCCACTGGTCAGGCTTCCTATCTCACAAATACTTTGTGTAAAGATTGACAAAAATGTTAAAGGGAAAAAACCTAAGAAAAGCAAAGTGCCACCTATTTCTCTAAGAATTTTTTGGTTTATTTTCATCTTATGTGTATGAATACTTTGCCTGCATGAGCGTGTGAGCATCACGTGCACGCCCATTAGAACCTCTGGAACTGGATTGGTAGACCTAGTACATGGATGCCGGAAACGGAACACAGGTCTTCTGAAAGAGCAACAGGTGAGTACAGGAGCGACAGGAGCAAGGACGAGGGAGGCGTCCTCTGACGGGGCACTGGGAAGTGCTGACTCAGCACTGTGAGTGTGGCCCAGCACTTACCCCTTACAACAGCCCATAAGCCATACTGAGGCCCAGCCAGCCAGCCCCTGCTGCAGACAGGCAGCGTACGCCCAGGAGCTCTGCTGACACATGAAGGACAGCCAACAAGAGATGGAACTAAAACATAGGTTAATGGTGGGTGGGGAGATAATGAAGGCTACAGTGTTTAAGGCAGAGGAAGAACAGAAAGAACAGGCAAGACACAAGCAGCCCTGCTGTTCCTACAGAGGGGAATGGGCACCCGACAGACCGAAGGAGGAAATGTACAGTTGGCATTCAACCATTTAAGCACAGGACCTAGCCAAAAAACGTTTTCTCAAAAGCCATACTTTTAGATAATTCTGCATGGAGCTTAAGAGCCACTATGTCTTAGCCAGTGTTCTACTACTGTGAACACCATGACCATGGCAACTCTTTCTTTAGAAAGCATTTGATTGGGGCTGGCTTACGGTTTCAGGGGTGTAGTCCACTATCGTCATGGTGTGGCAGTGCAGGCAGACAAGGTGCTGGAGGAGCTGAGAGGTCTACATCCAGATCCACAGGCAGCAGGAAGAAGAAAGCCCCGAGGCCTGGCTTTAGTTTCTGAAACCTCAAAGCCCAGCCCCAGTGACACACTTCCTCCAACAAGGCCACACCTCCTACCCCCTGGTGACTGGGCCGTGGGGGCCACTCTCATTCAAGCCACCACACACCAGATAAAGGGAATCACAGTGTTGGAGAGGGCAAGGGGGTGGGTAGCACTGCCATGTCCGTTCTCATGATACGAGGGAGGCAAGAGCACATGGCCTGCTCAGCGATAAAACGCATCCTGTCTCTCATCACCTGCTCTGAATAGAGATAAACAAAACAACCACATACAGCTAAACAGCCAAGAGGGGGCTGAAGAAATGGCTCGGCAGTTGAGAACACCTGATGCTTTTCCAGATGACCCGGATCCAAATCCTAGCGCCTACATGGCAGCTAACAACCATGTGTAACTAACGCCAAAGGATCTGACTGACGCCCTCTTCTGCATTCTGTGGGCACCGCATGCATATGCTGCATAAACATACAGACAGGAAACTCACTGTGTAAGGCAAGCATCTTCAAACTCCTGGTGATCCTGCTGCCTCAGCCATTAAGTATATATACTTATTGTCACTGTCTTAATGCAAGGTTTTACTGTGTAGCTTATGCTGGCTTGGAGCACAGAATACCCCTGCTCCAGCCCCCACGAGGTTAGGATTGCAGATAAGCACCATCATACACGTCTAAACTAACTATTCTTACATCATCTAAGACTGGGTCTATTTTTGAATATATAATTTCAGACTTCATTTCCTACATATTTCTATGTAATAATTATAATTATACTACATGAAATGTTCCTTTACTTTAAAAATATACATAAAATGTAGGATCTCTGGCACCAAAGACTACTGGAGGCTTGCAAAGGCTATGTACACGGAGAACTACAGCAGCAGCAAACCCTGGCTTTTGGCACCAGTACCAGGATGACAACTAAGACACAGAACTCCACTCAAGTATGGATCCACCCAAGATACAAACGACCTTTTAAGCTAAACATAAATACATTTCAACCCAAAGGAGACGTCATCTATCATTTCAGGTTGTCGGGAGCAAATACTACATGCTGGGCTAAAACTGTAGCTCAGAGAGTCCACCCAGCATTTGTGAGCCTCCAGTACTACAGAACAAAACAGAGCTGAACGTCGCACTGCTTCTCATAGGCTCGAGAAGTTACAGCCAACCATCGACTACTTAGAAGTCCTTAGTAAGCAGTGGGTCGTCTGGACTACAGGTTGGCACAGACAATAATCACCAACCTTTTCAAAGTAAACACTCTCAAAGACAAGGCTGTACTTTCCAATATATTATCATCTTATAAGCCAGAATCTCAGCAACACAGAATAACGGGACATTCAGGTACAGAAGGATCAAAGCAGTCAGTCACACATTCGGTGAGTGCAATGAGCGGAAACAGTTTAGAAACAAACACACCAAGCAAACAGAATCAAGCTAAAATCTCTAAGATGTCTATACTAACAGCCACATAATACCAATGGGAAATGCAAAGAAAACTGAACAGTCACACAATTACTGCAATTCTAGGCCAGCCAGGGTTACCGAGTTAAGACCCTGTTTTGGATTAAGAAATGAACAAGCAAATAAACACATGAATAGGTAAGAACAGAAGCAGTTAAACGGAAGGATTCAAGAGTTCAGTCCAGCCAGAGGAAGGTCAGAAAGCACTCGAGACTCACGAACAGATCTTTACCAAACAAAGTATATAATTTTTATTTATGTATTTACCACATTTTTATTTCATGTGCATTTATGGGTCACAGCATGGCTGTGGGTCTGATGACGACATGTGGAAGCATATTTCCTCTTTCTCCATGTAGGTTCTGGGAATTAAACTTAGGTTGTTAGGCTTGATGGAAGGTACCCACTGAGGTATCTTGCCAAACAAATTATATCCTTTTCTTTCCTATTTCTTTTTCTGAAGTAGGATCTTACCATGTAGTCCAGGCTGTCCTCAAACTCAAAAATCCTCTAGTCTTGGGTTTTCAAGTGTTGAAATTATAAGCATGGGGTACCGTGTCAGGCCGATAACATCTTCCAGAAATATGTACTTCACTTCACGTGCCTCTTAAAGCAGGTTGGGGTAGGGCAAATCTCATTCCCAATGGTAAATAAAATTCAAGGGCTGGGAAAATGAATCATCAGGGTAAAGTGTTTCTTACCCAAGCTAAGGAACAGAGTTCAAATCCCCAGCACACCCATAAAAGCAAGCATTGCAGACTAAGCCTGTAATCCCAGCGATGGGGGTAGGGAGGGCTGGGCGAGGCAGACAGGAGGCTCTGAGAGTGCCTAGTCAATGGGTGAGGCCAGGTTCACCATGAGACCTTGTCTCAGAATGTAAGGTGGACGGAGGTAGAGAGAAAGCTCAGCCCTTAAGAGCACTTCGTGTTCAGGTAACCCATGTTCAGTTCCCAGTCCTACATGGGAGCTCACAACCATCCTTAACTCCAGGTCCATAGGGATCCAAAGCCTTCTTCTGGCCTCCACAGGCACTGTATACACATGGTACACAGACATACTTCTAGGCAAAATAAATCTTAAAAGTAAATAAGGTGAAAAATGACCAAGAAAACACTGGTGTAGGTCTCTAGCCTCCCCTATGTGGGCATTCAACCACACACCACACACAAACACATTTCAAGCAACACAGGCAAGATAAACATTCCCAAAGTCATACAACTACAGTAAAAACAAGTGATTTTCTAATAGCTTATACAATAAATACTGAGTTCATCCATAATACACTCTTTAAATCAAGAGATTTTACAATAATTCATGTTTTAGAGACCATCAGACTGTTGTTTTGAAAAGTCCTAAGCCCTTTTATTGAAAGTTTTAGGGTAACAATATGCCACTAAAACATCAAGTTGCACATTAATTTGAAGCAAAGTTTTAGCTAACCAGCTTACAGAACAAAAATGTAAGCCCTCCAGTAAAAGGAACCATTTATCTGGCTGTTGACAATAAATTTTGAAAATTTATAACCATCCATATGTATTTAGCAAAGGAAGTGTTACATAAGGTATTCGGGGGAAACAACAACAGAACACAGGAGAATTCTTAAAGTCTTGCACTTGTCTAAGAACAGGAGTCTATAAACCTGAACTAAGAGAAGAGAGACAGAGCACAGCCAGGTCTGACGGGTATGCCTGCCATCCAAGCTTTAGAACAGGGCAGGGGGGCTCATGGTTTAGGCCACCCTGGGCTATATAGGAAGCTACTGTCTCAGACAAACCACCAATGCACTAGCATCAATGCACTTAGCATCAATGTGTACTTTACAGTCCCAGGAAATAATTAATGGGTTTTAAAATTCCACAAATTAAAAATGGCAATGTATTTCTATTGCACCAAGCTAATCATTAGAACATGCTAAAGAAACTGGGTGGAAGGGATGGTTCCTTAGAAAGCGTCAAGTCCTCAGAGCCGCTCTGAACCACTCTCCAAGGGTTCTTCACCTAGAACAGCAGGCAGCCTGTGACAGAAACTCACCCTACAACTAAAGCGAGTGGGGCCGTGAAGGTCCTAAGAACCCAGAGACTGAGCCTGAGGCCTGAGCTTGAAATAAGATCTCCTGCCCTACTTTTGGAAACTGGCCTGCCTCTCCTGGTTCTTCAGCAGTAAAGTAAATGGGTCCTCTGAGCTATCCTTATCAAACACAGATTCTATCTTAAGAAACTCCAGCTAATCAATACTTACCTCTGTAGTTCCTAGAGTGGTTTTATGGCTTCAAATACGCAATTACATAAACATAATTGTTTTAACTTTTAAAGCACACTCTCCTAGCACATGTGAAACCCTGGGTTTAGTTCCCAGCAACTAACTCACTCTCTCTCTCTCTTTCTCTCTCTCTCTCTCTCTCTCTCTCTCTCTCTCTCTCTCTCTCACTCTCTCTCTCTCTCTCACACACACACACACACTCTCTCTCTCTCTCTCTCTCTCACACACACACACACACACACACACACACACACACACACACACACACACACAGTGTCCTATCTACACTTGTAAAGGGCCGTATGGCTCACACTGTGTTCTTATGGGACAGTACCACCTACCCTACCGAGCTACCCCAGCTCATTCTGTTAAGCACTCATGAAATGAAGGAGTTTTCTTTCTTCAATCCGACTATCCTTATTCCTCTATTAGAGGGTCAGGACAGTAGCAAAGACTAAACTGGAAAAGATAAATTCACTAAAGGGAACAATGGGAGCAAGGAAAGGTGGACTAGAAGTGCACAATAATTCGCATTTGCTGTTTGCATCACAGCCCCTGGCCTCAGGAACGCCCCTCTCCATCAATGCTGTGTAGGTAGTGTGCTAGTTAAGTTCTTCTCAAGAGAAGGGGTCTCAGGCTCCATGCTGCCAAAGGTATTTGTGGAATGGCCTAGGAGCCCTCCCATAGCCTCTCCACAATTCCCTCCCTCTGCATGTCCTCATGTAGTCACATGACACGAGGACACGATCTGAATGATGACAAATGTACTATGACCACAACGGGGCAAAAGGTGTAAAAGCTGAGCTCAGTAATGAAGGAAAGAAGCAAGCAGAAAAGGAGGTCAGACACATAAGGACTCAGTCAAACTTCATCTTTAGATTCCGCAATTGTGCTAGCCTGTGAATGACTTAGCTTTCCGTTTTAACATTTTAAAAATTAATGTTACCACTGACTTCATAGACTCACTCAGAAAACTACAATCCATGGGTTTGTTGAGAAGCAACAAAATTAGAAAAGGCTTTATCCTCACATAGAAGACAATCTGAGAAAATGAGCTCAGATCTTCACCCAGTGCACTGCAGACAAACTCCATCCATGGCCTCACATGAAAGCAAAGATCTCACAGAGACAGAAATAACGACATTTCTCAAAGAACTGCCATCAAATACAGTGGCATCAGCTTCTGGTTCAAACGTTGGGCGTACGGTCTGAGCTGGCAGTAGGCACTTAGCAGGCAAGTTCTGCACTGTCATTCCGGTGTTTGTTCCCTGACGCTCAATTTAACATAGGTAGTCACCCCAACATTCACAAGTCCATTCTCATTAAATCCCATTTGGTACCACTACTATTGAGAATGCCACACGTCCTTAGCAGTAATCTGAATCAACGATCCACAAAAGATGCTCTCCTAGCAAATTAGGGTCTATGGGGTACAGATAGAAGCCATGTCTTCTCAGAGATTACAGCTAAGAAGCCCTCAGAGTGTCAGAGACACGGGACAGTCTGGATCTGGAACAGAGAGAGCCACCGGCAAAGGTGAGAAGGCAGAGGCAGGCATGAAACACGAGGGGAGGGAGGAGCGAAGTCAGCCAAACCTTTGACTGACAACAGATAGGACAAGATCTCCCCGGGAGTCTACTTTCCAGGTTAGTCTTTCCTCAAATCATGTCAGTACAGGAGGCTGGAGAGAAGGCTCCAGGAGTCAAATCACTGACTACTCTTCAGTTCTCAGCACCCACACGGCAGCTCTAACCCTCTCTAACTCCAGTTCTGGGGTTTCCGGCATCCTCTTTCAGCCTCAGCAGGCACCATACACGGTACACAAGCACACAACAGGAAAACACTCAAATACTTGGAAACTAGATAATTTTTAAAAAAATTCTCATTAAATTCTGGCCCTAAAATCCTTTCTAATACTTACTTTATAGCAAAACTTCCAGGCTTTAAAAAAAGCAAACAGAAGTTCTTCCCTTTGTCTGATGACGACTAGAGCGAACAAGTCAGCTGAGGCTGGGGAACTATAACCAATACCCTAGCAGGGACAGAGCACTTACCATGTTCTCAAGCTGTGGAAGGGTCAGGGATTCCTGTGAGACTTGTCTAAAGGCACAAGCCTCTTCGTGAGGGCACACCTAACCACATCCTGAAGCTCCCACAGTCTCCACTGGAGCTTAGGATCCATCCCAGAACCTAGGGGGACATTCACACCTAGTCTTCCCAAGGTCAGACAAAATACCTTCTCTCCTTTCTAGCAACAGCCCCATATATCTTAACTGCAGCAACAGCTCCAGAATCTAAAGTCCAGACTTTCATCTACATGGGTATGGATGAGAATCAAAGGTGAGCTTCGTCATGAAGCAAACTGCTGACTCGACAGGGGCCTGTAAAACCAAATAGCTCATATGCTTCCAAAAACAAGGGTGGGTCAGTCACAAGTCCAAAGGGAGTAGAACGTGCATTAAAATCAAATCTCCCCTTAAAACAGTCACTTAGGACAGAATCTCCCACGAGCATGTTAAACCTTAAAGTTCCACAGTCTCTCTGACTTGAAAGTCTGCTTTCCAAACTATGCTGGAGACTGGGCGCCTAAGGAGCCAAGCAGTAGCCACTCCCATGGCCTTTCTGGACAAAGCCCAAGCCACAAATCTCTTCAACCTAGACTTGTTAGCTAAAGGCTCTACAGATCTTAGGGGTAACCCCATCCCTAAAACTCCACTGAACTTTGCCTGGTGAGGGCACTCTCCATCATGGCCACCTCCTGGGGATGGGGGAGGGGCCTGTCTGGACTCCAGAGTTCTCCAGAGCATCTGAAATATAGGCGAAGTGAATATCTTCACAGAACCCACTAGTGTTCATGACTTCACTCCTCTCCCCAGCCCCCACATGCACACAGAGTCTGCTCTGAAGGAGCCCGAGCCACATGGATCAAGCCAAAGTTTAAGACCTCCAGAGAGGTCATTGTGACTTAGACTGCACCTGGGTTACTTAGCACTGGGATGTGAGGACCAGAACGGTGAAGCCACACAGGGCCCGTGGTGGGCAGGGCAGCTGTAAAGCTCTGGCGTGCCTTAGGGATTACTGTCTTGATGAGCAGCACCTGGCATCATCGACCTGCGCTAATCTCTTCAGCCAAAGTTCACCTGGCTACACCCTGCATGCTCTCTACTGAATCTCCTCATTTAGAACATGGCCAGTCTGAACCGTGCTCCACTCTTCCCCTTCTGCCCCTTTAAGTATCAACTGTGTGACTGCTTTTGTCCCCCATGTTACTACGGGCCATTCAGAGGCCCTGTGCACGACAGTGCTTGCTTCTGCCACAAGCTTACTGCTCGGAAGGTGTTTCTGGAAAAGCACGGCACACAGCATAAGTCTACCCAGTTCTGTCTCTACAATTCCCCCCACCCCCTTTCCAACACACTCCTCACTTCCGCCTGAGTCCACAGCTGTCCTTACAGTTCCTTTCCCAGCAGCCCACTCCCAAGCCAGTTCTGTTCTCTACCTCTCCCCAACTCCAAAGCCAGCCCGCATTTTCAGCCACTGCTTCTAGGTGCCTCTCTCTGCCCTCACTCGAGAACTGCTGAAGCAAAGCACCTTGCCTGGGTTCTGTACAAACGGGAGGTAATACTGAGCTCTGGAGGCTGGGACGCTCAGGGTGCCTGACACCTTGAGGAGTCACAAGATGACAAGGTCACACAGGTCTCAAAGTCTCTCTCAGGAGCACTCTGCTCCCATCACCTCTGACAGACCACATCTTTATATTCTTCTCTCCCAGCCGGGTCCTGCCCAAGTGTGCTCTAACAGGTAGGTAAGTGGTCTGTTGAACAGGTTTACAAGAAACTAATGAATGTAATACAGCAAAAGGTTAAAAATCACTTACACTGACTAGAAACATTCTGTGATAACAGGAATGTGATCTTGACTGGATACATGAATATGTACACAGGATACACGAATATGTACACATAACATTTTTACATTTTACTATAAATGTTACCTAAAATTAAGTAAATAAGTAATGATATTCTGGTGTGTGTGTGTGTGTGTGTGTGTGTGTGTGTGTGTGTGTTATAGTCACTATAAACTACAACAAAAATTAAGATTGGCCGATACGAGGGAGGGAGGAAATATGCAGGTAGTAAAATAAACGCAGCTAACTATTTCACAGAACATTATGGAACTATAGAATCTAGTTTTTTTTTTTTTGGTTCTTTTTTTTTTTTTCGGAGCTGGGGACCGAACCCAGGGCCTTGCGCTTCCTAGGCAAGCGCTCTACCACTGAGCTAAATCCCCAACCCTTGGAACTATAGAATCTAAATGGTGGGTATGTAGGTATTCAATGTTCCAATATTTTCCTGTAATGATTAACGATTTCCACATAAGACATCAGGAAAAGAGAAGACTAAAAATGAAGGCCACAAACCAAGAGAGCACATGCCAGTAAAAGGCACAGGTCTGAGAGTGAAGACAGGCAGGCATGGCGAAGCGTGCCTAGAATCTCGGACCTCAGAAGGCTGTGGCAGGGAGACTGAGTTTAAGGCCAGCCTGAACCATTTGATAATATCCTGCCTCAAAAGGCCAAAGCTTGAAGGGGAAGAATGAAGGGGAAGAGGGCAGACAGCTGATGCCTCTTCCATCTACTGAATCTGATCGCCTCCACACACAAGCTGTGGCCTGAGGCATGCATCCGTCCATGTCCATTCATTCTGGGACAACACAGCTCAGTAACGTATTGGTGCACATCCTGGTCTGAGGCTATAAGTACCTGAGTTCCTAATTCCTCCTTAAACTAACATCTGGACGAAACCTCTGCCCAGCCAGTGTAGCCACAGTCGTCATCAGTCTGACTAATCCCGCAGACACTGTGCTCTCCAGTCACGTCAATGTTAAACAAAGGTGAAGGGGCAGGGTCACAGCTCACAGATGAGTAAAAGAATCTGCTACACAAGTGTGAGGACTGAGGGCGGATCCCCAGAACCCATGCAAAGTTGTGCGCAGTGGCACATGTCTGCATGCCTGCTACTGGGAGAGGTACGGATCCCACGGACTCACTGGTCACAAAGGTCTAGATAAAGTAGTGACCTCAGTTTTAATGACACTCCGTCTCAAAGATTAGAGTGTGGAAGTGACTAATGGAGGCATCTTGATATCAACACCAGGTCTGCACACATCTTCCCATGCAGGAAGGTACATTAGGGTGCTTACACACACACACACAGAGAGAGAGAGAGAGACAGAGAAAGAGAGAGACATAGAAAGAGAGACACAGAGAGACAGAGACAAAGAGACAGACACACGCACACACAGAGAGACAGAGAGAGAGAGAGAGAGAGAGAGAGAGAGAGAGAGAGAGAGAGAGAGAAAGAATATGCAGTAGGCATCACATCATGCACCAGTCCCTGCTCGCTGGCCGACAGTGTTACACAGCACACTAGCACAGGTTTGCAATCACAGACTTACATTGTGACTGAGGTAGGAAATGGACAAGACAGGTTGTGAAGCTAAGTATTTAGACAGCACGCACTAGAGCAAGGGTTCTCAATCTGTGGGGTGCTGCCCCTTTGGAATCAACCAACCTTTTCACAGGGGTCACCCTAAGACCACCCAAAACAGACATTTACTTTATGATTCGTAACAGTAGCAATAACATAACATAGCAGGTGACAGTTATGAGGTAGCAGCAATAATTTTATGGCCAGGAGTCCCCACAACATGAAGAACTGTGTAAAAGGGTCCCAGCGTTAGGAAGGCTGAGAAACACGGCTCTGAAGTCTCCTGTGAAGCAGTAACTAGAGGATGAAGCTGAAAATGAACAATTACGTAGTTTAATAAACACCAAGGATCAGGTACGTGTGAATTATTAACACCGTCCTGGATAATACAGTAGGCTCATCTGCTTCAAAATCCCATAAACATAAAGAGAAGTGGGAAGATAAATTAGACAGAGGACTGAAGGCACCGTGTCCAATTCCCTGTAGTGCCTCAGAGCTTATCCGTCCCTTTCTGTTGTTGCTCCCAGAGGACTGCACGCAGATTATGCACCTACTGAATTCTGCCTGACAAGGGAGGCGTTCATCACGTCCTAGGCACTTCCTCCAACTACCTGGTTTGAAGCAGCCGCAACTTCTGGAAAGTAGCACTAAATGAAGCCTCTCGAGATAAACATGTCCCACCAACAAATACTGAGTGAGACAAGAGTAAAATCTGCCGGAACTTCAATACTGTGGAAATTAAACTAGGTGAGCATAAACTAAGTTTAAAATTAAAGTAGAAAATGCTTATAGGACATTAAATTCCGCGTGTGGGTGAGATATCTGACACAGCACATGTATCCTAAAGTCTTATCCATCAGAAAGATGCCACGTTACCAATGACCGCTTCGGTCCCTTCAAGTGCATAAATGAACGACAGATGTCTCAAAATTCACTTCACCTCAAATCTCCACAAAACCATTTAAGAAGTAAAGGCTGCTTCCTAGACCCAAAACTGCAAAGCGTGGGTGAAAGGCAACCTGCTAAAAGTAGAAACAGATCAGACAATGTTCCCTAGAGTTATGCCTGGTTATGCAATGGCACACAGTAAGTAGGCTTCTCCATGCCCACCAGCATGCCTTAGTAACAGCACCACACAGGAAGGCTTTTATTCCCACCCATTAACTCTTTTTCCACCTAAACATAAAAAATAACACCTTAACAAGATAGGCAGTGAGGTGGGCAAGCACGGCCAAGCACAGCTACTGCCATCACCGACAGGGTTTTCAAGTCCCGCTTAGACTCACTTCCAGGGGCTGGGGAGATGGCTCAGCGGTTAAGAGCACTGACTGCTCTTCCAGAGGTCCTGAGTTCAAATCCCAGCAACCACCTGGTGGCTCACGACCTTCTTCACCATCTGTGATGGGATTCGATGCCCTTTTCTGGTATGACTGTAGGGCAGCAGTTCTCAGCGCGTGTGTCTCAGTCCATTTGAGGATGAGGATGCAGACCAGAGATTTATTTACGTTACAGTTCATCACAGGAGCAATTACAGTTATGAAGTGGCATCGACATGGTTGGTAAGGAACCATATTAAGGGTCACAGCATCAGGAAGGTGGAGAGCCATGCACACAGAGCCATGAAGGGCTACTGTCCAGCAGTGACCCGCCTTGGGTATCTATTTTATATAATGTTCAACTTCAGGACATAGTTCCTGTAGGTTGATTGACACCCACTCATCCCACCCCACAACAGCAGCTTCCCTTGATCACTGTGTTCTGAAGCTCAAATTTTTTTTTTTTTTTTTTTTTTTTTTTGGAGCTGGGGATCGAACCCAGGGCCTTTCGCTTCCTAGGCAAGTGCTCTACCACTGAGCTAAATCCCCAACCCCAGGAAGCTCAAATTTTATTTTAGGAGCCTTAACACTGTTACCATACAGTTTCTAATTCCCTTAAAGGGAAAAATCCTGCTCAAAATTACCACTGACTGCTGAATTACCACGGTTTGGTGAACACAAAAGGTAAGGTTTATGAGAAAGTCTTGTCTTAGGAACTTCCGGTCCAATCCAACAAAAGGGCCTGGGGAAAGTGGCTCAGGGCCAACACATGCAGAAGACCCTGGCCTTGAGTCTCAGGACACACACCCCCAAACCAGCAATAACAGAGATGATCTCTGCTTCGTTTCCTTTCCTGTGTTGTTGACATTCCGTCTGCAAACTGAGGCAAAATCCAGAGTCACTGAAAGTCTTCAAGGAGCCAAGTGTAATGGCACACACAGGCGGTGACTACCGGGCTGCACACCAAGTACTACATCACTCAGTCACTGTGAGGCCTTGTCGGAAAAACGAAGTTATTAAACAAAGATATATTTGCATTTTAAGAATGCAAATATTTGAAGAACAAATGAGAAGTAGAAGGTTGTGTGTGTGTGTGTGTGTGTGTGTGTGTGTGTGTGTGTGTGTGTGTGTGTGTGTGTGTCTGGGGGGGAGGGCAGGGGGACAGGGGAGGGGTTCAAGTAACTGTCCCTGAGGAAGCAAGGACCAAAGCTCCCTACCAAAGCTTCCTGCTGAAAACCCTAACTGTAACTATGCTTCCGTTTCAAGTCCCCTCCCTATCTTTTTGAACCAGATTCTAGAAGGAAGAAAGGATGAGAGGACCTTCTGAATGTCCCCAGCAGGTTAGCACACCAGCTTCTATGCAGGTCTACTATCTTTTCAAAGCCAGGGGGAAAGCAACATTCACAGAATCACCTGCTAAAATTTATAATTTCACATTCGGAAGCACTACCGACAAAATTTAGTCACCTGACCTGGAAAGTAGTCTTCAGACGTGTTATTATATTAAGTTACAGCCCAGTCTTGGGGGGTGGGGGTGGGGCGTTGCAAAGAAAAGGCTTATCGCTGAGTTATAATCACAAAAAACCAAATGTCCCTGATGAAACCGGGGGGGAGGGGTGATGTGCAAAAAACACCTGGATAAATTACATCATCAGGTGATTATTATTTAAGGAGAATTTGGATTAATTCAAGTTCCCCCTCTTTGCAAGACAAAGTTCATTCAAGATCTGCTTGCCTTGGCCATTCGCTAACAAAAAAGCTAAGCAGCAGATCACTGCCCCCCCGCCCCCAGATAAAGCCAACAGAATTATCAGCCCTCCAGTTGGTTCAGCCCCCGCGCACCGCTCCCCAGCAACTGCTACATCAACCCATCAAACTGAGTTTAGCTTCCTGAAGGCACTTACAGTGAACACCCCAATACCCTTTCCACGCCCCACCCCCCCAAGATCTCCCCGTGATTTCTCTATTTCTAAACTGAACGTCCTTAAACTGTACTATAGATGCTTTCCGAAACGAAGTTTAAGCACCTGACAATTATTACATTCAAACCGTACGAAGCTGAGATCCCACGATTTCGGTTCAAATCTGCAAGGACCGAACTTCCTTTTTCTCCCCGCGGGTCCTCCCAGCCCTTCCGCGCGCCAAGGTCGCCACTCGGGGCCTGCGGTGACATCACGGTCTATCTCGGTAGAGCCCTGACATCACCCGCACGCCGAGCCTCGGTACTGTGACCTCACCGCCGCAGGCTCGCACGCCAGGGCCCCCCCGGGGAGGGAGGAAGAGACGCGCCGCTCACCTGCGCAAGGACCCCCCCCTCCTGCCCCGCGCCCCGCACGCAGCCCACCCGCGGCGGCCTAGCTCCGGTCGCCCGACTCCGGGCCCAGGGAGCCGCCGGGCGCACGACCTCGGGGCCAGGCCGCGCGGACGGCTCTCCGGAGGACGCGGCGGCGGCACCCCGAGCGCGGCGAGCCACGGTCCCCGCCCCCAACGCCCGGCCCCGCCGCGGGGAGCAGCGGGAGCCGCCACGGTGTCCGCCCGCCCCGCGCCTCGCAGCCCCGCGCCCCCGCCTGGCCCACCTGTGCGTCTGCCCGGCCGGGGCCTGGCCCGGGGCTGCGGCAGCCTGATGAGGCGGCGGCAGGCCTGACTCGCTCCCCGAGACTGAGACGGACCAGGAGCTCAGCGCTGGGCGGCGGAGCCCAACGCTCGCCCCGAAACCCATTTGTTTGGCTAAACCGGCGTGACATCACGCGCCGGCCCAATCGACGGTTGCCCGGGGGCGGGGCCGCGGAGCCTGAGTGCGCCAGCGCCCCCTGCCGGCGGCCGCGAGCGCTGTGGGGAGAGGTGGGAGCTGCCGGGACGTGAGCCCTGAGAAGCAGAGATTGGGGAGATGGAGTGTCACCACATGGCAAGGACCCTAACCCTAGAGCACGGTTACAGTGACAAGTTCATTAACGCTCCCAGGTAGTCCAGAAGCCTTAATATATTTGACACTGTTAGATATCCGACATGCCTGCTCCTAATCTTGGTCCTACCACTAGCATATATATGGCTCTATTTCAAATTTGTAAAATGTACTACTTAGCAAGCCCATGGCCCTGAGTTTGATCCCTGGTGTCATTTATACACTGGGCATGAACCCAGAGTTTGGGAGGTAATTGTAGGTGGACCACAAGTTCATGGTCATCCTCAAAGCAAAGCAAATTTGAGATCAGCGGGGGCTCCTCTGCTCTTCCAGAGGAACTCGCTTCAATTCCCAGCACCCACAAGATTGATCGCAACTTGTCTGTAACTCGAGTCTCAAGGAATCAGATGCCTTTTTCTGACCTCCACAAACGCATGCACGTAGTGTGCAAACATAGGCAAACAAAACACCATATACATAAAAAAATTTTAAAACTACAGAAGAATATATTTTCCATGAAATTATGGCAGAAGTACCTTCCAGAAAGTACATAAACTTTGAAGTTGAACTGCTAATCTACAAGAGCCCTGTAAGCTTATCAATGAATTAAAAGAGGCTTTAACTACTTCAAGCCGCTGAATCAATAAACGGTCTTTTAATCTTTAAAAAATATTGTTTCCTTTGAATAATCTTAACCACATTGGACAATGCTGGCTAGTTTTATGTCAACTTGACACAAGCTAAAGTAATATGAGAGGAGGGAACAGCGGGCATTTTCTTAGTTATTGATGGGGGAGGGCCTAGCCCATTGGGGGATGGTGCTATCCATGGGCTACCGGTTCTGGGTCAGATGAGAAAGCAGGCTGAGCAAGCCCGAGGGGCTAGCCTCTGCATCAGCTCCTGCCTCTACGGGTGCAGTGTGTATGTGTGTGTGTCTGTCTGTCTGTCTGTGTCACATGCGTGGGTTCCTGAAGAAACAGGAAAGTGTCAGGTTCCCTGGATCTGAAGTTACTTTCGGGGGTGTTGCTGAAGGGTTGAGCACAAGTTATCAAGTGAAAGGCCGTGGGTTCAAATCCTAGCATCCGAAACGTGGGTTGGGGGGGTGTGTGGTTTTATCTAGCCCTTTATGAAAGGAGGGGCTGGAGAAATGGTTCAGCAGTTAAGAGCACTGGCTGCTCTTCAGGTTCGATTCTCAGCACTCTCACAGTGGTTCACAATTATCTGTCACTTTAGTCCCAGGGGATCCAACGCCCTCTTTGGTCACCAGACACAGATCTGGTACACACACGTGCAGGCAAAACACCTATGCACATAAAATAATTTTTTTAACGACCTGAGAAGCAAGAGAAAAAAAACTTTTGTGAAACATAGATATACGGCATGTACGTAAAGTCTTAAAGAATCCAAATGTAGGAATGGGACCAGTGAGATGCTACAGCAGATGAAGGTGCTGGACATCAAACCTGACAACCGGAGTTCAATTCCCACGATCCACCTCGCGGTGTGAGAGAACTGACTCCTGGTCCTTTGCATGTGGGCTGGGATATATGACTACACACACACGCACGCACGCATACACACTTATAATTTTTAAATATAAAAATAAGCCAAGCGTGGTAGCTTATTCTGTAATCCCTGAATCTGAGAGGCTGAGACAAGAGGTTGCTGGCAGTTCAAAGCCACTCTGGGCTACATAGCATATACCAGGCCTACTGGGCTGCATCGGTTACTTTCTTACTGTGGTGATCAAAATACTTGATTAAGAAATGAAGGGCTGGGGGTTGGGGATTTAGCTCAGTGGTAGAGCGCTTGCCTAGGAAGCGCAAGGCCCTGGGTTCGGTCCCCAGCTCCGAAAAAAAGAAGCAAAAAAAAAAAAAAAAAAAAAAAAAGAAATGAAGGGCTTATTCTGTGGGGCTGGGGAAATGGCTCAGTGGTTAAGAGCACTTGCTGCTCTCACAGAGGACCTGAGTTTGATCGACTCCCAGCACCCACCCACCGCAGCTCACACCCTGCTGTAACCTACAGCTTCCGGGGCTCTGGCACCTTCTTCTGGCCTCCTACGGCACGAGGCAGATGTGATGCGCAGACACAGATGCAGGCAAAGCACTCATAAAATATACAACAAAATGAATAAAGCAAGACGTTTTCATTAAAGGGGGTGGAGCTTATGGTACTCAAAATTTGAAGCAGTGAATGAGGCAGCTGGCAACTACAACCAGGAAGTAGACCGGAAGTTCAGGTGGATGATGGTTCTCAGCACCTTTGCATCCGGAGCCCCAGCACATCCAACGGTGCCGCCGCGTTTGGGATGAGCCTTTCCCACTGAGGCTGAGTCTTCCGTTGGTTCAGTCGCTCAGCAGCACAAGGCTTTGTGTGTAGGAGTGTAGGCTCCAGGGATGGAACTCGGGTCATGAGACTTCTGCAGCAAGATGTTTTTCCCACTTAGCCATCTCCCTAGATGCAGTATCAGATTCTTAAAAGAAAAACAAAGCCCTATGTTTGTTTTTTTTTTTAAACCACAGATACTGCACTAGAGCCCAGGAAACCAAGAACATTTGATAACGCTACCAATGTGTAAGCCATTGTCGTCTCAGTACAGCGGCATCTATGCTGTGCTTCGAAGTGTCAATTCTTTAATGCACGAAACTCCCAGAAACAGCACAGTAAGGTGGGGTGGCGCATGCCCATAAAATTTTTTTTTTTTCTTTTTTTTTTTTTTTTTTTTTTTGAGCTGGGGACCAACCAGGGCCTTGCGCTTCCTAGGCAAGCGCTCTACCACTGAGCTAAATTCCCAACCCCATAAAATATTTATATTAGTGAGACTGAGGCAGGAGGACTTCCGTGAGTCCAGGTCATCCTGAACTATACAGTGAAGCCTTCTCCCAAAAATCACAGACCGAATTAAACAAATACTATATGTAAATGTCTGAAATATCTAAATATACATGTAATAAATGTTGGCTCTTAAACTGCAAGGCTAAGGCATGTGCACCTAGGCGGGCATTTAGAAGACAAAGGCTCGATTGCTGCAAGTTCCAGGCCAGCCTGGTCTACATAGCAAGATTCTGTCTGAAAACAAACCAACAAACCAAAACAACAAAATGTCCAAACTGTATGCAAAGCTGGGGAGATAGCTCAGTTGATGCTTTGCCAACGTGAGAACCTGAACTCAAGCCATGGAACTCACATTAAAAAACAAACAAACAAACAAACAAGTGAAGTGTGGTAGCCTGGGCTATAATCCCAGAGCTGAGGAGACAGACAGATCCCCAGGGCTCACTGGCCAGCCCGTCAAGCATACTTGGCAAGTCCCAAGCCTGTGAGAGACCCTGTCAAAAGGTTTAAAAAGGGAACAGTGCCTGAGAAGCAAAATTTAAATCTGTCATCTGACCTTCCCGTGCCTGTACGTCCATAAATGTTGAAAACATTTAAGGAAGGACTGGAGAGAGGGCTGAGCCATTAAGAGTGTCTGTTGGGGGTTGGGGATTTAGCTCAGTGGTAGAGCGCTTGCCTAGGAAGCGCAAGGCCTGGGTTCGGGTCCCCAGCTCCGAAAAAAAAAAAAAAAAAAAGAGTGTCTGTTGCTCTTACAGAGGGCCCGGGTTTGATTGTTAACATCTAGGTGGTCATTTGTGACCATCCATAACCCCAGTTCCAGGGGATCCCATGCCATTTTTTGACCTCTGAGGTCACCAAGCCTGTATGCAGTACATGCAGGCAAAACACATACAATGAAATGAATAAATCATCTATTTTTTAAAAATTTTTTAAATTTAACTAAATAAGGTAGAGAATGATTGAGAAAGATACCTGACATAAGTACACATGTATGTGCACACAAACACACACACACATGCACAAACACACACACACACATAGAGATCATCATGGACACATACTTACACACACACACACACAGAGACAATCATGGGTACACACACACAAACACACACCATCATGGACACACACAAACTTTGCAATTGGTCTGGCATTGGTGATGGCCACCTTTAACTAAGCACTCAGGAGGCAGAGGTATGAGTATTACAAGTAACAGATCAACTCAAGCTACATGAAGCCCTATCACAAAAAAGGTGGGAGTTATATTTTTTTAAAATAATTTTGTTTTGGGGTTGGGGATTTAGCTCAGTGGTAGAGCGCTTGCCTAGCAAGCGCAAGGCCCTGGGTTCGGTCCCCAGCTCCGAAAAAAAAAAAGAAAAAAATAATAATAATTTTGTTTTTTAAGACTATCTTTTGGACCAACAACTTACTTTATTTAGTTCATACACACTTTCAAATATTTAGTTTCAAATATTTAGTAAAGAACATATGGAACTGTGACTGACAAGATCATGGAAGAGCTAGTCAAGCATCTGGGTCTCCATATCCCTATGACATCACCCTCAGAAGAGCATCCCTCTGACATCACTCTCAGAAAAGCATCCCTGTGACATCACTCTCAGAATAGCATCCCTGTGACATCATTCTCAGAAAAGCATCCCTGTGACATCACTCTAAGAAGTGCTCATTGCCATTGATGTACTAAGTCAAACCTCCCAGTGTAGCTTTACCCTAAAATATAAGTCATGACTTCAGTGCTTTAGGGGGTCTTTAACCTGACACCCAAAATAATGTTGTGGTTAACCAGGTGTAGGGAGGAACCTTCCAGGCTTAGGAATAAGGATGGGTTTTAAGAATAGAGATGGTTCAACTTGCAAGAGGCTCAAAAAAAAAAAAAAAAAAAAAAAGATGGCTTCATTGATTTCTGCTGTGCTACCCTTACTTAAACTTGGCTAGGTAAACAATTTCGTTCATTAATATATTTAAAGACAAGGTGTCATGTACCTCAAACTGGCCTTGAACTCACCAGGTGCTGAGCACAACGCCACACACCTGAAACCACAGGACTCTAGGCCAAAGCAGGAGGATCTTGCACTCCAGTCCATTCTGAGCTGCAGTGGGAAACCTGTCTCAGCAAACAGACAGGGAGATAGAGGCAGGGGATTGGTCATGGAAGGCCAGTGTCTCAAAATAAAACCAAATAGTAAGAGATTGGCAAGACTGAAGATTTCTGCCTAAGCCTAGGATTCTAGTTAAAAGTCAAATGTGAAGGGACAGGATTGGAAAGCGCTGTATTCTGTTATCAGAACCCGCCCTGATGCTAATTTTGATGATAGGATGTCTCTGTTCTAATTCTTGCATGGAATTCTGTAGCAGAAGGAGGCATGGAGACACAGCTAAAGCCTCGAGTCAATACCTACCTAGTCTCCTGGAAATATGTTCTTTCACAAAACTGTAGAGTGGAATTCACAACACGAATTCCACTCACGTCGATATATCATTTCCTGTGGCAAGACTGCTCAAAGAGGTGGGGAACTGAGTTTTAGTCATTATCATATCGTGTAACTAACCTCAAGTTCCGAAGCTTAGAAGCTACTCGGTAAGCAAAGGTTGAAGGGGAGGATTTTAAGGATTTTTTTCTGTAAGAATAACTGTGAGTTATACGAAGAAGTATTTAGTCTCTGCAGTCACAAGAAGTGGGGGTTATTTGAGAAACAGATGGGAAGGCGAGAGGCATCTTTTAGATCCAAAGAATCCTCCTCAAACTTCCCAGATGGCCTCAGACAGTGAGGTCAGATGGGAAAAGTCTGTGAAGACATAGACCCTGAGGTCTGAAGTCGATCTAGTAGAAACCCAGAAGTGAGGACTTCTTACAGCAAAGGGCCTAAGAGTTGCACCTAGAAAACCAGGATAACAATGCTGCCTTAAGAATTAGAGGAAGGGGTTGGGGATTTAGCTCAGTGGTAGAGCGCTTGCCTAGCAAGCGCAGGGCCCTGGGTTCGGTCCCCAGCTCCAAAAAAAAAAGAAAAAGAGAAAAAAAAAAAAAAAGAATTAGAGGAAGAGGGGCTGGAGAGATGGCTCAGCGGTTAAGAGCACCGACGGCTCTTCCAGAGGTACTGAGTTCAATTCCCAGCAACCACATGGTGGCTCACAACCATCTGTAAAGAGATCCGATGCCCTCTTCTGGTGTATCTGAAGACAGCTACAGTGTACTTATATATAATAAATGAATAAATCTTAAAAAAAAAAAAAAAGAATTAGGGGAAGAAAATCACAAAAGGTGAATGCAACTTTGTGTATCCTGATAAATAAATTATTATAGCACACAAAGAATTAAAGCCACTCCTATTCCAAGGACAAAAATATATCAGGTCCAAGGTAGTGGACTCACCATCACCATCATCATCACTGCCATCATCATCACCATCATCACCACCACCACCACTGCTATCATCACCATCATCACTGTCTTCATCATCACTGTCATCATCACCACCACTATCCTCATTATCACCATCACTACTACCATCATCATCACTGTCATCATCATACCCATCACCATCATCACCGTCTCCATGGGTGTTCCCAAGCTCTGTGACTCTTCAGTCTGCTCTCAGAAGTGTGACCTATCCATGCCAGACAAACTCCTCATATCTTAGCTAGAATGTCTCTCCTCGGAGAGCTTTCCCTAACTCTCAATTCTAGTAATTTAGCCTGGTCATTTTCCTTTATAATACACATCCCCAGATCATGACAGGTACCCAATACATAGTTGTTAAATTAATTAAACTATTCATACTTTTTCTCATTAAAAAATAGTTGACTCTAGGACATAAGTACTAATCCCCAGCAGATGGTTGACAGAAGTCACAAGAATCGAGAAGCTTTGGATGTTACACAGAAGACGGCCTTAACAAAGGCAGATCCTGAATGACTGCAGAGACCCACAGATGGTAGGGACACCAGAATCTCCTAAAGTAAGGGTGTTGTTTTGATATTCTCCACCGACAGATCACAAAACCATGTGTTCTAGTCAGCGAGCATTTAGACAGACTAGCATTAGTTGGGAAACCACAGGTAACTCCTCTCTGCTTGCCTTTCTGGGCTCCAGCGACAGTGGATCTGCAACCACGGGGTAAATAATGATTGACCTAAACCAATGACTTTCCTTCCACAGAAGACTCATTTCACCTTCAAAAGACAGACCGTTTCTAGAGACCAATGCCTAAGGGGAGAGCGAAACAGTGCTGGCCAAGCTCCCTGTGAATGACTGGCTCCAGTGTGTGAGACTCAAATCATAGCAATAAAATTTAAAGAGAAGTTTGCTGAGACATTGTTGGAAGGGGGGTTTTGTTTTGTTTTGTTCAGACAAATCTTGTAGTAGCCTGGGCTAGCCTGGTACCACTGTATATCTCAGTCTATCTGCAAATTCCCAGCAATCCTGGCTCAGCGTCCTAACAGGCATATAGCTCCATGCTGAGGTGAAAGGACTTTGCTCACCTTAAGGAAGATTGATAAAATGCATTACACACTTTCCTGCTTGGGGAAAGAGGAAGAGGGGGGAATTAAAAATGGGAGAGGAGGGGGTTGGGGATTTAGCTCAGTGGTAGAGCGCTTGCCTAGCAAGCACAAGGCCCTGGGTTCAGTCCCCAGCTCCAAAAGAAAACAAAACAAAAAAAACAAAAAAAAAAAAATGGGAGAGGAGGGGAGAGGACGGGGAGAGGGAGGGGGAGGGAGGGAAGGGAGGAGGAGAGAAAGGGGAGGGAAGGGAGAGAAGGAGAGGAGGGAGAGGGGAGTAGGAGAGGAAGGGAAGGGGGAGGAAAGGAGAGAGAGGGAGAGAGGAGAGGAGGGAGACAGGGTAGGATATAAATCACAGATGTAGGTTCCAGCCCAGCTGTGAGATGCATGTCTGAGGTGGTGATGTCTAGAACAGCGCTTGTCAGGAATCTTGGGACCTCAGCGTGGTTAGCAAAAGAAACTTAGTGAGGATAGATAGCAAAGCAGAAAAGAGAAGTTACCTGCGTCCTTCGTGGGATCCATGAAGCTCTAATTGCCCACCCTTGAGACTTCTTGTCATCTGAGGTAATAAATACATCCTTTTATTATTATTACTATTAAAGACTTTGTGGGGCTTAAGAAACTGTGCCTGAAAACATCCTAATGTACGTGTTGTATATTTTTATTTTGTTTAATAATGTCGAATAGGAAATAAAATCTGGGGAGAAAGACTCTGGCCTATTCTTTTGGGAACAAGTCTGGTGGCTGCCTAATAACAGAGTAGTTTTTATTTTTGTTGCTTCCAGAACATTGCTGAATTAATTATAACAGGGGCTAATAAAAAACAGTGAGGAGGAGAACTTTTTCTATTCACGCGTAAGGCGGTGTTCTCTAAATAAACCATCAGGATCCAGTGTGCTATTTTGAAATCGCTAAAAAGATGCTGGCATTTCCTAATGTTTACAGTTTAACAGGAGGCCAGCCAGCCTGCCCTCGCTCCTATTTAAGCTCTTGCACACCTAATTAGCAGGCACCTGCCCCAGCAAGAAGTTGTCTGGCTAGAATAACCTAGTCGTGTAGCTCGATAAGATAGTTCAGAGAGTGGATTTTATGCAGAATTGAGTTCTTTGAAAACGCTAGCAACTTCTGGTGCAGTTTCCGAGTTTGCTGACATTTTCTTAGCAGCCATAATGATGGTTTTAATGCCAAATCTTGCTTTGAAAACATCACCAACACTTTTCAAAAAACTCACACAGTCAAGAGCACACACACACACACACACACACACACACACACACACACACACGCTGAATAAATGTGACAAAAATCAAAATGAATTTGTAACAAAGACCTATGCCAAAGGCAGTGCTCGGCATAAAGAAGCCATTCTCTCACCATGTTGAATACTGAGTAAGACTGGAAGCCAGTGGCAGCAGAGTGAGTTCCAGCCGAGAGAAGCCTGGACCAGCACAGCAGCCGATCTAGTCTGGTTTCATGTTATTCTTTACTTACCTTGCTGGGGGTGGGTAGGAACGCGGCAGGCAGGAGAAGAGAAGTAGACTGCAGACATTGCCCTTGACCAGGTGACTGAGGAGCTCTACATCAGTGACGCCCACATCTGACTGAAGAACAAGGGAGAATTGCTCTCCAGGTGATGGACCTGTGGATAAAGAGGATTTGGAGGGGGAGCTGGAGGAGCACTGCGGCCAAGCTTCAATCGGACTCACACAGCACTTGCCTGTATAGTAGTGTGGATACTCCCGCCCCGGCAGTTTCAAGCTGATTTATGTATCAGAGTCGGGAAGGGAGATTCTGAATTGCATCTTGGCAGCTCCTGGGTGTTAGCTCCCGGCCATGGGAACTGTTGACGGGGAAGCTACAACAAAGAGTTAGAAAGTAACAGATTACATTGGGCTTTGCTGTAACATCAGATCCCTGAAGAGGATAAGGGAAGAACCACTCGGACCAGTGGCCTTCAGTGCAGGTGGCAAGTGGGACGGAGAGATAACCTTGAGCATTCTGATAAACACTAGGATTCTCTAGAAGATAGGCATTAGGACAGACCGGGTCAGAACAAGTGAAGAATCCTTGGCCAGGGGACCCCAGCTCTAGGGGGTAGCACGTGATCCCATACAGAACTCTAGACCCTTGATCTCCATGACATTGTTGGATAGTCCTTCTTCCTTGGTGATATAGTCTGCAAGAGGGTTGGTTCCTTCGTGATTAGTCTTGGATCTCTGACCAATTTGAAAGCTAGGAGGAACTTAAGGGTATTTTCCAAACACCTAATTTATAAAGGCATTTTCTCTTCACAAGCTATCAAGGATTCTCCAGCCTAAATAACACTCAAATGACTGCTATAAGTCTTTCTTTTTGTAAAGAACAAAGTAGCTTTGATGATATTTCACCAATCTTTTTCAGTCTCTTTGGAAGAAATTTTGGTTTGGGCTTTGGACTTTAGCACCTCATGGCTTCTTCTCCTTGAGCTCTCAGCACTGGTCTCCGTATTTGCTTGGGAAAGAGTCTGCGTTGTATTTATTAACTTAGTTGCCTCTAGGTTTGTTTGTTTGTGAAAATTCATTTCTTTTCCTTGAAGTCGTTCTGAAAGATCATTCTGCCAGCGCTTCGGTCTCTCCCTTCCCAGGAGCTCTGAGGTCCACTCTTCCCGCACCTTCCTTTACTCTGACAGCTGTCGATGTTCTTTGGCCCTAGTCTCCTGAAGGGTGAAGTTCTAGTACAAAGAGGACCATCTATTTTTAAAGTGCCATCCTGTGGGCAAGAAGAGTCAAGAGAAATAACCAGAGTGGGTCCTGGTGACAGTAGGAAAAGTTCCCAACTCTGGAATAGAAGACCTGAGTCAAAGGTTTTCCCCCTCGTGTTTGCTCAATCTAGCCCTCCATCTGGAGTCAATTTCATCTCTGAGCTGAGGATGCCTTTTCTCTGTATCAACCACACCATTTCACAGCCATAGTGCCTCTCTGGGTCAGCTACGCCAGGACCTCTAGTACACTTCTAAGACTTGCCTTTCTCCTTCCACTTTGCCCACGGTGAACAAAGTGTCTCGCTCGCTGTCTGTGAAGCTGCTTTCTCTGAGGTTGGAGTGGGTTCCATTCTACACGGAGAAGGGACCTTGGCCTCCATTTCAAACTCAAGCGTTATTTAACACCATTTTCCTTCTTCATGACCTTAATGTTTGAGGCTTTCTCTCCAGGTCCTTGTAGCAAACGAGTAATGGCGGACACAGCCACTGGAACCTCTTCTCTCTCCTTTCCCCTTGTTTGTCCTCCATGCCTGCCCTGCTTTGGATTTCTTGGTTGTCAGTTTGTGTCATGTCCGATGATTGCTGTGGTTTCTACTCCCTCTCTAATTGCCTCAGGGGCTCAGAACCCTGACATTCCGTCTTTTTATTGCCTTCTTTTAGGGACATAGATGTAAGGGGGCTGAAGTCACAGGAACAAAGCAGATAAAATAATCAATAAAGAAGAAAACACCAAGCTGCAAAATAATAATTGTGAGAAAACAGTTTACTGTTTGGAAACTTCTACTATGGTCACCAACTGATCTTACTGATTCCTTCCCTCCCATCTGTTAACTTAGTATATACATTTAGCTTTGTTTTTATTTTGAATTCAAAAGCCTCTGCACAGTAAGTCAGTTTAGCAATCGATTTTTTTCACTCTCCACTCAGGCATCCAATTCCAAATTTCTCACATTGTGAGGGTTTCTTCCAATCTTTCTACAACTGAGTCCAATTTCTCATGTTTGGCCAATTTAACCCATACGCTTGCCGTGTTTTAAAAGTCATTTAAAACATGTTCCATATGTCCTTAGCAGTTCTAGACTTTTCCTGTGTGATAAATGCATTCAATCTCTCCTTCCATTCTTCAGCTTCTTGCAAACACAGCTTCACGCTTTCTTGAAAATCCGAATTTTCATCCAAAATTCCGTTTGGCGCCTCTGAAGTCGCTTGCATTTCTGCCACACATTTTGAATTCTGTTTTGGTGGCAGCCTCGTTTTGTTTGTCACGCCTTCTAAGGACTGAGCTATTCGCACTCTGTCAGTCACATCTCTGTTTGTTTTGAATGCTGTGTTCTTTCTTTCCTAAGTTCCTGGTTTTAAACTGAAGGAAGGAGCTGGGAAAGCACAGGTCTTTACCAACTGGCATTTCCATTAAAAATGACGAACATAGGGCTGGAGAGATGGCACAGTGGTTAAGAGCACCAACTGCTCTTCCAGAGATCCTGAGTTCAAATCCCAGCAACCACATGGTGGCTCACTACCATCAGTAATGGGATCTGATGCCCTCTTCTGGTGAGAAGACAGCCACAGTGCACTTATATAATAAACAAATAAATTTTTAAAAAGAAAAATAGTGAACGTTTCCTAGTACCTTTTCCTTCTCCCCTGGAGGGGACCTGAGTTTTTTCCCCATATAGAATATTATTGGAACACTTTACGAAATCTAATGGCAGCTCAGGGATGAGCAGTGACGTTTACCGAAGTTAGCTCTGAGCTCAATTGTTATACTGTGTAAGATTTTATTATTGATGTATTATGTGGCTTTGTTCCCGCCACCCCACCCCTCTTCAGACAGGGTCGCACTCTGTAGACCAGGCTGGTCTGGAACACAGTGCAGAGCTCAGCCCTTGAACTTACAGCACTACCAAGTTCTGAAACTTAGATCCGGGCCGCCTGGCCAGACTGGTTTAAGATTTGTAGTAGTGTTCGGTCCCCAGCTCTGAAAAAAAAAGAAAAGGAAAAAAAAAAAGATTTGTAGTAGTAGTAGTAGTTGTTGTTGTTGTTGTTGTTGTTTAAGTTTTCTGTATTATCCTTACAACTTTCCTAGTAAACTTAAGATTTGTCTTTAAGTTAGCAAATGATATTTTTGAGGGAATTCTTAGATTCACAACGCAGTTAGATGGGAAGTGCAGAGTGCTCCCATCCATGCTTAGCATCCCCCACCATTTAACACCGTGGCACATCTGTTACAGGGATGATCCTACACTCGCACATGCCTGTCACCTAGTGTTCATCATTTACAACAGCGTTATCACTCGGTGTCAAACATTCTCCTCCACCTTTGGTCCAGTGTGTAACGATATGCTCGTATCATTGCAGTGTTGCGGGGGGAATAGCTTCACTACCACAAAGCCTCCTGTGGTGGTTTGAATATGCTTGGCCCAGGGACAGACACTGTTAGGAGGTGTGGCCTTGTTGGAGTGGGTGTGGCCTCGTTGGAGTGGGTGTGGCCTCGTTGGAGTGGGTGTGGCCTCGTTGGAGTGGGTGTGGCCTCGTTGGAGGAAGTGTGTCACTGTGGGATGGGCTCTGAGACCTTCTCTCTAGCTTCCCAGAAGTCAGTCTTCTCCTCGCGTTCGGAACAAGATGTAGAACTCTCAGCTCCTCCTACACCAGGCCTGCCTGGATGCTGCCATGCTTCTTGCTTTGATGATAATGGACTGAAGCTCTGACACTGTAAACCAGCCCCAATTAAAAGCTGTCCTTTATAAGAGTTGCCTTGGTCGTGGTGATTGTTCACAGCCATGGGAAACCCTTATTCAGACAGCCTTCTATGTTTGGTCTGTCCCTCCTTCCCTTTCATGTACCTGGTGATCAATAAATTCTATTGTTTCCACATGTTTACCTTTTTCAGCCTGGGATCTAGTGTGTAGCTATTTCTTACTTCTTTTTAAAGCATAAGTTACTTTTTTTTTTAGTACTAGGAACTGGACTTGGGTAACAGTGGAGTAACAGTGGGTAACATTGCTCTAGGAGAGCAATGAAAGCATAGTTTAAAGGGGGACTTACAGGTTGGAGAGATGGCTCAGTGGTTAAAAGCATTGACTGCTCTTCCAGAGGTCCTGAGTTCAATTCCCAGCAACCACATGGTGGCTTACAACCATCTGTAATGGGGTTGGGTGTGTCTGAAGACAGCTACAGTGTGCTTATATACATTAAGTATATAAATAAATCTTTTTTAAAAAATGGGGGAGGGTTGGGGATTTAGCTCAGTGGTAGAGCGCTTGCCTAGCAAGCGCAAGGCCCTGGGTTCAGTCCCCAGCTCCGAAAAAAAGAAAAAAGGAAAAAAAAATGGGGGAGACTTACTGGAGTTCTTATAGGTCATGGTCCAGTGGGTCCAACCATGGGTGTCCACCAGCAGAAAATCCAGAATTCAGTGCTTGCTCAGCCCACAAAACTGGAAGTCTCAGCTGGTCTTCAGGCTCTAATTCCAGTGAAGGAGTGAAGTTGCTAGCAGGAGCCAGGGCAGGCAGGCAGGGAGCCAACGGCTTCCCTCTTCCATAACTTTTATGGTGCCTGCCACCAGAAGGCATGGCCCAGATTGAAGGTCTTCCTACTTCAAATTATTTAATTAAGAAAAACCCCTCACACTTGTACTAGCTGCTTGGGTTTTGATTTTTAGTTAATTCCAGATGTAGTAAAATTGACAACCAAGAATAGTCATGGCAAACTCACGTCTTGTCAAGTTGGTATGCAGTCAATCATATCTTCTCGTTTTACGCTTAATCTCCAAATGAAAACAATAACCATAATTATGCCTAAATGATACAGCTATCCCAGGTACAATCACACTGCATTATACATTCTAGAATAAGTGGCCATGCCCTTTGAGGGACTTTTTTTTTTTAGGATCTCAAAACTTAAATATGATTGTTTGGTTTTTTTGGTTTGTTTTTTTTCTGGGGCTGGGGACCGAACCCAGGACCTTGCGCTTCCTAGGTAAGTGCTCTACCACTGAGCCAAATCCCCAACCCCCAAAACTTAAATATGATAACCATTGATATTTTTTCAATTAATATTACATTACCTGATGAGGAAATCGAGAAACTAAAACACAAATATCTACTCAAGCACATTCTTAGCAAAATATGACAGAAACACGCATGTCATTTCTGCATCTGGTCACGCGGTCTTTTGTTTTGTTTTGTTTTGTTTTTGGAGCTGGGGACCGAACCCAGGGCCTTGTGCTTGCTAGGCAAGCGCTCTACCACTGAGCTAAATCCCCAACCCCTGGTCATGCGGTCTTAGTATTCGTGACTGCCTTCCTCCACTACCCATTCAATGTTTTCCTCCATTGTGGAGAAGCAATCCAATTCCCGCCTGTAAATCTGGATCAATCGCTTTCCTAATGCTGTTATTACTTCTTAGCCTGTTGGACTAAGGGCATCAGAAACTCAAAGTAGGGGTTGGAGAATGGCTCAGCGGTTGAGAGCACCCGGCTGCTCTTCCAGAGGTCCTGAGTTCAAATCCCAGCAACCACATGGTGGCTCACAACCATCTGTAATGAGATCTGATGCCCTCTTCTGGTGTGTCTGAAGACAGTGACAGTGTACTCACATACAGAAAATAAATAAGTAAATCTTTAAAAAAAACAAAACAAAACAAAACAAAAGAAACTCAAAGTGGCTAGGGGGAAGTCTAAGCTTCCGGTTCAATGGCATGTTTTATGGTATCTCCTAGCAGGAGATCCTTCTCTAGGCCCCTCATACCTGTGATAGGCATGCTTGCACAGCTGTACATATCATACACCATACATGCGTGTACACACATGTCCGTGCATGCACGTGCACGCACACACACATACACACACCATACACACACCATACACACACCATACACACGCACATGCACACACACACATGCACATACACACACACCATACACACACATGCACATACACATACACAGACACAGACACACATACACACACACATGCATCACACATGCATGCACATGCACACACACAGAGACATACACACACACCATACACACGCACATGCACACGCACACGTGCACACACACACACACATACACAGACACACATACACACATGCACACATGCACACACACACCACTGAAACAAAAAGCATGGGAGACAGCTTGTGAGTGGAAAGTAACAAGCCACAGTCACCTGATCCAGACACGTCATCTACAAAGCACTTGTGGTGCCTCTAGGATTTCCACAGCGGACAGACAAAGATCTTAGGTTTGAGAATTTAACACAAAACTCCCATCCCATAAAAAGGCCTGGATACTGCCCTGCTCCTGAACTCTGAAAACATCAAACCCACTGACACAGATAAATGCGATGGAATTTGTGGAGTATGCGCAATCCTGTATTAGAGTTCAGACTGTAGCTGTTAGAACCTCAGCTTGCTACATCACCTGGGTTTATCCCTGACCCATCCTCTGCTTTCTTGCCTCTCCTCTGTGCCTTAGAAAGATGGCGCCCAAGGACCTCAGACCCTGGGCTCCCTTATTTTGTGGCTTTCAAAGGGAATGACTGGATTGCTCCCCAGAAGTGGGAAATGAGACAAAAGTGAAGATTTACACCCTGTGTGCCTCTGGTCATGGCTGTGTTACGATATGGCCACAGTTGTGGCTGGGGAGTCCCTTCCCAGCTCCAGCTTCCGGGGTCTCAGGGGCTATTGTTCCCTCCCTGGTCTCTCCAGGTTTACAGCAGCAATTCCACCTGTTGCTAATCCTGAGTCTTTCTCCGGCATTTGTTGGCCCCTTAACCTGGCCCACACTTCTGAAAATAGTGTCTCCATTAAACCCTTCCTTACAGCCCAGAAGTGGGTCATCCATTACAGCCAGAGGCTGACTGTGACAGACTGACTGTCACATTCTGTTCATATTCCAGAAGGGAGTTAACTGTACTTCTTACTGCCCGACCTTATCAAGCAGGTCACGTTCACACAGTCAGAACAAATACACAAAGAAAGGCCTTTTGTACCACTGGAGATAAAGGATGCCTCTGCTTCTTTCAGTATTTACTCCCCAGATTTTCCCACCGGGGCCAGATCTCAACCTTTCTCCCCGCTCCTTAGTGTAGTTGCCTCCTGAATCCCAGCACCAACTGTCTTCTATGTCAACAACTCTTCTGATTCAGTCTGCTTCCAAAAGGGATTAGGATTTCTAGTTCTGGAGAGCAAAGTAGAAAGGGTGAAAGGAGAGGCTAGGGAGGACTTATCGATGTTTTCCCTTCATGCTGTATAATCTATAGGGTCCCCAGATCCTGAGGCCAGATTAGGTACCATGACACTGCTTCTTACAATAGCTAGAAAATTTGCTGAAGATGACCTCTGATAGTCTGGCCCAAAGTGTATCTGATTTGGGGGATTTGGGGAAGAGAAAAAGTAAAACCAGGCAGTGGAAGCATATCCTTTAATCCCAACACTTGGGAGGCAGAGGCAGGTGGATCTCTGTAAATTCAAGGCCAGCCTGTTTTACAGAGTGAGTTCTAGGACATCCAGGACTACATAGAAAAACCCTGTCTCAAACACACACACACACACACACACACACACACACACACACACACACACACACACACACACACACGAAGTCACACATTCCATAGCAAGGGTTTCAAAGGGGTCTTCAAAGACTCTTAGCAGGATATTATAATTCCATATATGAGTTGAACTGAAAGTGAAGAGAGTGTCACAAGCTTAAAAAAAAAAACCAAATATCTAGATGTCAGGCAGTGGGCCTTGAATTCATTGCAGAAGAAAAAAATGTATATAATGGGCTAAATATGGTTGAAAGGGGGGAAACTGGAAGATAAGGTTGACTTTGAATTTGGAGATGCAGAGAGACTGAGAATAATGTTTTGGTTGAGAACAGAGAAATCTTACTAAGAGGGGAGTTTGGGAGGCAAGTTGAGGTTAGTGCACAAAGATCGTCATTGTACTTCAGGAGTGTGTAGCCCTGGGGGCTAAAGGACAAGGAGAGCTGATCCCTAAACTATGAGTGAGTAGCTCTCAGGGATAGGCTGCACATGAAATCGGGCAGACAATTCGCCATGCCAGGAGACACCATGGACCTTGACTACTAGACTTGAAATAAGCCAGTCACAAAGAGACATATAAACATCTCCCTCATGAACGTAGTCTGAAAAAGCCAAAGTGAAGTAGTGGGCAGAAGAAAGCATAGCGGAGTCGGGACTGGAGGAGAGTTGGAAAATGTTGGTCAAAAGATACAACTGTAGTTGTATGGGAGGAGAAGGTCCAGGCCATCTGATGTAGTTAATAACAATGTATCACTTACTTGAAGATCACTAACACAATACGTTCTCAGTGCTCCACAGAAAATGTGTGTGAAATAAAGTACATGTTAATTAATCTCATTCTAGCCATTTTACAATGGATACATATTTTGAAATCATTCTGTCTACCACAAATACATTTTTACTTGTCAATGAAAGAGAAATATTTCAAATGACGACAAACAAGCCTTTGAACATGCCTGTCTTCCTGAAGCTTAGCAAAATCACCTTTAAGGAGTTCACTACAGACAACATCCAAGAAATGGGCAAAAAAAAAAAATGTAGAAAAATAAATAACAGAGGACGTCTAGGTGTGATATGGTACCCTATAATCTCATCGGTTGTAAAATGGAAGCAGGAGGATCAGGAGTCCAAGGCCAGCCTCAGCCATATAGCCTGTTCGAGACCAGCCTGAGTTACATAAGAAGGGAATCCAACACACGCCTTTGACATATAACAGATCTTGTGGAGCAATTTGCCTCTAATAAAAAGAAAAAGAAGACAGGCTATGGGATCGCTCACATTACTGAAAGTGCCTGCTATGCGACCATGAGGCCCTGAGTTCAGATCCCCAGTACGCACATAAAAGAAAGAAAAAAACCAAACAGGTGTTCAGTCAATGTCTGTAATCCTAGCACTGGGGAGGTATAAATAAGTGGATCACTGGGGCCTGGTGGCCAGATAATCTAGCCGAATGATGTCATCAGTGAGCGTCAGGTTCAGTGAAAGACCTTGACTCAAAAAATAAGGTAAGTGATTGAAGGAAACACCTAATATCGGCCTCTGACCTCCAAATTCAGTAACACCAAAACACACAAGCACACACACACACACACACACACACACACACACACACACAAAAGCTCATACATCATACTCACATACATACATGAGTACTTACATACACACACATTAGCACACAGGAGCACATAAACACACATGTGTGAACACACATATACATGTGTGAGCACACATGTACACATGCATGCACATTGTAAGAAGAAAACAAGGTTCCAAGTTCCAAACCTGGAACTTTCTGCACAGACTGGGCTGGCCTCAAGCTTGCTTCTCTCCTGTGTCTATCCCCTGAGGGCTGAGAGACAAGTGTTTGACATCATGCTAACCAACTTCATCTTTTAATTTTTTTTTAGAGTCTCAGGTAGCCTAGGCTGACCTTGAACTGGCTATAGAACCAAGAATGACCTTGAACCCAAAGTTGGGATCAAAGTCCAGACCTCAGAACCTCGACTACCTCAGGGACTACAGGTGTCTGTCACTATACTCAGCTTGCTGAGAGCTACTGAACACTGAAGTCACTGGAAAATGTGACAGGAGCTGTCTGTCTTCTGCGCTATTAGCACAAAACCCAATGCAACTGAGCTTAAATTATCTGACCATATATTTGTTGGCCCATTTTATTAAGATGACCATATGTTGTCTTAGGGTTAGTCCAATCTGAGAGAAACCACTCACAGTTTCTCTTGAGTCTACATTTCCCCACCAACTAACATTCTCTTTACTTGGTTTCTCTAAAGCTGGAAGCTTCCATGTTTACATGTGGAGCTGCATGCTCTCCTGAGGAGAAGGTGGCCTCTATACAAACTTCCCATGTTTGTGTCAGCAGAACCAATCACCAAGGGCCCAGGAAGGCTGGAAGCTGATTGTCACTAACGATCGAACACCCTCTTTATTGAGCCAGTTGCTCGCACCCTGCTGAAGTTCCCTGTAGTGGCCATAACTCCAGGGGGTAGATCTCTAGAAATGGAGTGTATGATCACCCTCTTTCACTGGCCAAACTGGCTGATGACAACCGAAGGCGGGAGAGCCCAGACGAGAAAATGAATAAGTTCATAAGGATGTGTCTAGGTAAGTCAAGCTACTAATGGATCAGACAGAGTATCTCTCTCTTCTAAAACCTACAATGTGGATAGTACAGGACCGGCCCATAGCTCTCTCTGTTGTCCTTGGGAGCCTTGAGTCCTGACCCCAATGACAGTCTTAGGATACAACCTTTGTTTTCATGAGCCTCACTCCAAGCAGCAGGAGGGAGAAGGAGCATGGGTCACATTGAAAGCAGGGATACCAACTGCTGTGCATGTGGATGCCTTTATCACATAGCCACGCCCACCTCAGACATGGCCACGCCTACCTCAGACCTATGCTTACCCTGGCATGACCACTTTCCTGTAAACATTCTATGACTATGCAATAGGGGAAATAAACTTCGGGAACGATGTTCATTTTCAGCTTCTCTAAAGAAATGAAACTGGTGGAGTTGGGAAAATGATCTCAAGCCTGGTGGCATAAGAAATGAATTATTAAAACTCGGGAAAGCAATTATCCACTTCTAATCTAGCAAATGAGACAGGTAGGAGAAGAGAGAGGAAAACCCCAGTAGCGAAAAATAAAATAATGAAAATCGACCAATAAATTATGAGATAAAAGAACTGTTGTTTGGGCCCTGCAAGGATCATTCAACTCTGTCTAACAGAGGACCAGGGTTCAATACGCAGCCCAATATGGCGGCTAACAACCACATATAACTTCAGGTCCAGGGATCTGAAGTCCTCTCTGGCCTCCTCAGGTACTAGGTACATGTGTAGTGGACAGACTTTAAACACCCATCACAAAAATAAAATAGTTTAATTTAAAAAAAAGAACTGTGTCTGGGTTCTAATTCTAATAGCTGAGTGACCAGTTACAAGCTACATTCTTAACAAGCCTGTGATGGATCCATTAAGTAAGGATAATTTCAGCTACGGCACAGACCCAGGAGAGGGTAATTGAGATGTTGGCTCTTAAGTGCTTTGTAAACCTCGTTAGTCGTGCAGAGAAAAGCTATCTTTATTAACAACAATGCTTACAACAATGTAGTAAACCTTTTAGGAACACACTGAGTTTAGGGTGAGATTTGAGATTTTTCATTACCTCTTTAACATTGTTCTTTTAATGTGATTAGTATCTGTGGCTTTAATTGAATTTAAATTTTTCTCACTGTCTTTTTTTTTTTTTCCCTACTGATCTGTGATAGTTTACATATGCTTGGCCCAGGGAGTGGCACTATTAGAAGGTGTAGCCTTGTTGGAGGAAGTGTGTCACTGTGGGGTGGGCTTGGAGACCCTCCTCCTAGCTGCCTGGGGATGCTCAGTCTGTTCCTGGCTTCCTTCGGGTGAAGATGTAGAGCTCAGCTCCTCCTGCACCATGCCTGCCTGGACGGTGCCATGCTCCCGCCTTGATGATAATGGACTGAACCTCTGAACCTGTAAGCCAGCGCCAATTAAATGTCCTTTATACAACTTACGTTGGTCATGGTGTCTGTTCACAGCAATAAGACTCCAACTAAGACATGATCACATATCATTTGTGAAATTTAATATCCAGAAAATGAGAGGACTGAGTTAGCCAGAGCCAGGCTGACTCCATGAAATACTTGGCCTTGAAATACTAGGCCTAAGTTTCTGTTTGCCAGAAATGAGAACCAGGATCCAAGAACCAGGTCAGCCAACCACAGCCTTGGGCAACCAATCTGAGGACACCTTGTCACCTGACCTGAGGTAAGAATAGGTAGGTAGAATGAGTAAGCGACCCCTCAGGGAGGTCTCCAGAGCCTAACCAATTGTAGGATTATCAGACCCCTAGAGATAGCGCTAACCAATCCAGATAAAAGGGCACACACCCCTCCCTGGGATTCCCCTAACTGACAATAAAAGCTGGGCCTATGAGCCCACCAGGGGTCTCCATTCCCAAATGGGGCGACCCCTGCATGTAGGAAATACAGCTGAATAAAGACTGCTGTTGCATACTGTTTAAATCTGGGTCTCCTTCAGCTATTCTTGAACCCTAACAAAAGGAGTTGTACGACCACTTCCTTGCAGTAAGTCTGTAAACAGAGTCTAAGTGTCAGAGCAGAGGACAATCCCAGCTTTAATACATATACCATCAATGTCTAGAGTAAAATAAGTTTTCCATAGCTATAATAAACAGAATTCTAAAGCTCTCTGTAAACGTTTACATAGGAATCACTTGAAAAGAAAATGTTTCATGTTTTGGATAATGGATTTTACAAGTTACAATAGGAACAGCAGACCCCGTTGCCTCTCTGTGGAGACATTTCCACTCCTGGGCAGCCACAGTTGGTGTTGTCTTGGTCTGCAAGGCAGCTAGTGGTGGGGAAATGGTTTACATGCAGGAAGCTTAGCTGAGGACATTGTGATCATGGGAACCGTCTTTGTCAGAGTCAAAGAAGAGAATTCGTACAGGAAGAGAGCCTCATTCTCTAAAAAGAAGATATGAAAATCTACAAATGAATGGCTGACTTCAAGGCTGGGACAGGGCGAAGCCAAAGCGCTCCTGGGACATCTCACTGGGCAAGAAAGAAACACAGCACTCAGAAAGATGATAAAAGGGGTTGGGGATTTAGCTCAGTGGTAGAGCGCTTGCCTAGGAAGCGCAAGGCCCTGGGTTCGGTCCCTAGCTCCGAAAAAAAGAACCAAAAAAAAAAAAAAGAAAGAAAGAAAGATGATAAAAACCAAGAAAATAACTAACACAGGGCTCAGAAAGACAATAAAAACCAAGAAGGGGAAGAACTAGTCTGAAGGTCTCCCATTAGCTAAATCTAAAACAACCTGAATGTCAAGTCGTGAGAGCATGGATTGGATTCCGCTGAAATCCGCACTGTGAGCATGTGGTAAGGCTTACGGAAGGAGCTCACGCTCCTGGGCGTGGCTAGCCGCGCTTCTACCTCTCCATTATACAGAGCCCACTTTAGAGGCCGGACTCCCCTGCCTCTGGCCGGGCAAATTCAAATAAGACTGTCAAAAAGCGGATGGAGGTGGCAAAGGATCGGCATGGTGGAAGAGAATTGTAAGCCCGGTATTTGGAGGGCTGAGACAGGAGAATCAAAGTTCAAAGTCTAACATAGCTAGGCTCTCTCTCAAGCACACACACAAAGAGCATGAGACAACGGATTGAACTTGGGTCGACGATGCCTCTGGGCCTAGCGCCAATTTCTAAGGAACATGGAAGACAGAAGAAGCAAAACAAAACGACGAATCTAAGGTCAACAAACCATGGTAAGGGAATCCGAGTCAGACACACGGCATCCTGCAGTAAATAAATATGAGGGGAAGAGAGAGAGAGAGAGAAGAAACTGGTAGACCAAAAGAGACTCTAAAGATACTACAAATGTTTGAGGGGCTTCCCCCAACCACACACACCAGACATTTGCTAAGGTTTGCGGAGTTGATTCTAACAAAGACCTCAAAAGAGCTCATTCGCATTTTATTAATTTGTTTTTAAGACAGGGTTTCATTATATGGCCCAAATAACCTGGAAGTCATGACTTTCCTGCCTCAGCACCACAAATTCTAAGAATCCAGGCCTCATGGTACCATGCCTGCCTTGTTATTCTTTCTTCTTCTTCTTCTTCTTCTTCTTCTTCTTCTTCTTCTTCTTCTTCTTCTTCTTCTTCTTCTTCTTCTTCTTCCTTCTTCCTCTTCCTCTTCCTCTTCCTCTCCTCCTCCTCCTCCTCCTCCTCCTCCTCCTTCCTCTTCCTCTCCTCCTCCTCCTCCTCCTCCTCCTCCACTACCATTGACAGAGGTAGAATACACTCAGGACACATATGTAGCCAATGACACCATTAATCATCTGCACCTAGGTTGACCATCTTTATTAAAATATAAAGTTCATCACATCCAAAGACAAGAGCGATACAATGAAACAATTTTTGGTGCATGATTTTTGGGCAAGAGTAAATTGGTGTATAAATACACAGGCAGAAGTGAAGGAGTTGCGGAGAAATGCCAGAGGATGACTGCTCAAAAGTCAGAAGAGAAGCCGTGGGAGAAGGGAGGGGGACGTGATTAGCTGGACCACTGTAAGGGAGTCCTAAGGATGCTGGGTCACTTCTGAGTTTGGAACTAGTTTATGATTGCAGGGAGAGCCATCTTACTATAATACAAAAGCTCTGTGTTTGCTGTTTCACTGTGTATTTCTATTTAATTTAACAATTAAAAGGTTTTGAGAGGAGGGGATTGGAGGTGTAGACTTGATCAAAACATATTCAATGCATGTATGGAATTATTTATAAAATTATTTATTGTTTATTTTTTCTTTGATTGAAAATAGACTTTTTATGCAGTATATTCTGATTATGGTCCTCCTCCAACCCCAACTTCTTACAGTTCCTCTCCAACTCCCCTTCCATCTGCATCTCTCATTAGAAAACAAACAAGGCATCTAAAAAATAATATGAACTAAAATAAGATATAACAAAGCCAAACAAATCAAAATAGGATAAAACAAATACAAACAGAAGAAAAAGAACCAAAGGAAAAGCACAAGAAACAGAGACACACATGTCGTAAAACACAAAACCAGAGTTCATTTTGTGTTAGCCTGTAGGGCGGTTTGCTCGCCCCTCGGAAAGTGGCGCTATTTGGAGGTGTGGCTTGGTTGGAATGGGTGTGGCCTTGGAGGAAGTGTGTCACTGTGTGGGTGGGCTTTGAGGTCTCCTAGTGCTCAGGCTCCGCCCTGTTTGGAAGGGCGCCTCCTCCTGGCTGCCCGTTGATCAAGATGTAGAGCACTTGGTTCTTCCAGCACCACGTGGGCTTGGAAGCTGCCTTGCTTCCCACCTTGATGACGTTGGACTGGACCTCGGGAACTGTCAGCCCAGCTCCAATTAAATGTTTGCCTTTGTAAGAGTTGCCTTGGTCATGGCGTCTCTTCACGGCGGTGGAAGCCCAAACTAAGACAGCCATCTACTGCTGGACACGGGCCTACTTTTAAGAGTGGATTGTTTCGGGGTTGGGGATTTAGCTCAGTGGTAGAGCGCTTGCCTAGCATGCGCAAGGCCCTGGGTTCGGTCCCCAGCTCCGAAAAAAAAAAAAAGAGTGGATTGTTTCACCAGTGAGCTCCCTTGGAGAAAACCAACTTAACGTTTACAAGTGTTGTCTGGGTTAGGGATGGGGGTTGTGCCCACGTCGCAGCTCCAGCACCCCATACCTGTGCATGCTGCCCCAGTCTCTGTGAGTTCACATGTGCTTAGAACCTGCTTTCCTTGGTCTCCTCCAATCCTTCAGGTTCTTACATCCTTTCCACCTCCACTTCTGCAGAATCCCCCGAGTCCTGAGAGGAAGGAATTGATGGAGACACCTCATTCAGAGCTCAGAATTCCAAAGTCTCTCACACTCTGTGCACTGTCTGGTTGTGGGCGTCCGTATTTGTTCCCATCTACTGGAGAATGGAGCTTCTCTGGTGACAGCTGAGCAAGGTACTGATCTATGAGTAAAGCGGAAGGTCATCTGGGGTCATTTTACTGCTACGTTCCTTTAACAGAACAGAAGTGTTTGGTTTTCACCTAGGTCCCTTATTGGAACACAGTCCGAGAATGGAGTCATGTGAGGAGATCTCTGCGTGCTCTTGTGAAAAGTCCAAGAAAGCAAGACAGGAGTCCTGTGACCTCAGTTTCTTCAAAACACAGAATTATTCTTTTTTTTTTTTTCTTTTTCTTTTTTTCAGAGCTGGGGACCGAACCCAGGGCCTTGTGCTTGCTAGGCAAGCGCTCTACCACTGAGCTAAATCCCCAACCCCCACAGAATTATTCTTGGCACGTGTTCTCATGTTCCTCCCAGATGTGGCACTGTTGTTCTTCATATGCCTTGACTGAAAGCCTGTTTTTGCCATGCCTGGCTTGTCCTTGTACATGGCTTGAACTCATGAGAACCTGACTCAGTTGACCTTTCGTAACCCTCAGGGTATAAATTGTCTGACGCTCTGAATAAAGTCCTCTATTTCACAAGACTCTAGGCTGCCTCATGTTCAGGGCCTGCTCTCCCAAGTTCACACTGCCGCCAACTGGAATGGTAAACAGTCCCTGGTCTATTCAGTCCCAGGTTCTTGGCCACCCAAGCAGCACTGGATATTGGCTCCATCTCATGGAGTGGACCTTAACTCTAATCAGATATTGGTTGGTTATGCCCACGAGCTTGTGCAACGATTACATCAGTGTGTTTTGCAGGCCTGTCACCATTGTGGACTGAAGGCTACGTAGCTGAATTACTGCTCACCTTTCTGTTTTCACAGTGTGCAGAGTATCTTCCAATACCAAGACCACTAGTCCATAGGAGGAAGGCTCTAAGAGGCACCAGCTCGACTTCTCTGTGTTCAGTGAGTTATGTAGGTGTTCTGTTCAGCATGGGCCTTACCATCAGCCTGTGGACAGCCACCAATAGCCTTGGCAATAGCTTGGGTTGTTTAGGGAACCCTTTGGCCAACTTGATTAGATGTAATTCACTCCTGGTACTGGAAGTTTCATGTTGTGATAGGTCCAGTTAGGGCTCTGTCTCCCCAATTATTGGATGATTCCTTATAGATCACTTTCATCCACGCATATGTTTTAGAAAGGTTCTAATGTATTAATAAGTTTCCACATGACCCTTCGAATGGCCCTGAGTTTTAGCCGTCCCTTCCTATACTCCCTCTCTTAGCCTCCTCTTCCCTTCCCATTCCCATTTGATCCTCCTGGCCCAGCCCTCCCCAACCTCGCCTATTAATAACTATTCTATTTCCCCTACCTAGGGCTCTCCATGCTGTTTTAATTAATATATCTCTGAAGTATGATTTGAGGTCGGTGTGGTGTTTCATCCAGCAGTTCTTTTATTATTGAGGAATGTTTTATCGACACTGGGGGTTTTGTGTTTGTATATGAAGCTGAAAATTGTCCTTTCAAGATCTATGCAGAGCTGTATTATAGTTTTAACGGGGATTGCATTGAATCTGAGGATTGCTTTTAGTAGGACGGCCATTTTTACTATTTGAATCCTACCTATCCACAAGCCTGGGAGAGCTTTCCATCTTCTGAGATCTTTCATTTCTTCCTTCACAATATCAAATATTAATATTTTACATTATATTATATCCTGATTTCCTTTGTCGTTTGTATATAAGGAGGCTAGTGATTTCTGTGCATTAATTTTGTGTCCAGCTACTTTGATGAAAGCGTTTATCAGCTGTAACCTTCCTCTGGTAGAATTTTGGGGGTCACGTATGTATACTATCAGATCATCTGTGAATAAAGATACCTTGACCTCTTCTCTTCCTGTTTGTGTCCCCTTGCTCTTCTTCAGTTGTCCTGGTGCTCTAGCTAAGCCCTCAAGTACTATATTGAGTAGCGACGGAGAGAGTGAACAGCCTTGACAGTTGTGAGACACCACATAGGCACCGAGAGCTGAGCACAGGTCTTCCAGGGGAGCAGCCGGTGCTCTTTCCTGCTGGGCCGTATCTCCGGCCCCCAGCATATTTTTCTTCATTTCCAAGGATATAAGCATATCAACGGGCAGCAGGCCTAACCTAACAGCAAAAGAGGAGCTCTCCTGTTTCTATCATTTTATAATGCCTTCTGCATAACGAGACCCAGAGCCCTGCTCAGTTTATCGCTCTGTTGCTAGTGCCTAAAACCTCACTGATAAACAGGGAACGGATGGGTGATGTAATTCTCAGTGCGGGAGAGAGACGTATGCAGTTAAAGACTTTCTGCTGAAAATCTAAATGAATCTGTAAATTTCATAGAAAACCAGGGCAATAGCCTCATTAACAAACAGTAGTCTGCAGGGCAATTGTCAGTGTCCTTCCCAGGCCTCACAGTAGCCTAGGGTTCATTGTTCATATTACTGGATTTCTTGCAATGAAACCACAGGGAGGATTATTTAAGGGAACCTAGAATATGCAAGTGCTAAGCCCTATTACTTAATGAATAATGGATAAATTAATTACTCCTGGAAAACTGGCGAAACTTCCACTTTGCTGCTTACAAATTTATGTTGACGCCTTACAGTCCTCGCGAGGCACTAACACATCAGAGTTAATTAAGATCACAGGCCTGGAGTTAGGCAGTAACACCCCATTTTGCTTACTTCCTTCTATTCTTTGAGAGGAAATTTTGATTCCACAACATACTGTAACATCGTGCTGGAAAAGATGACAGAGTCCAGATCACCGGGAAAGCCTGTAAAATGAGGGAAAAAATAACAGAGCATTCTATTTTTTGTCTTAACATATCAAGGAAGACGTAAGGTGTGCTAGGAAGTACAGTAGACCAAGGAAAAAATACAGGTTCTATTTCCAACGTATCACTAGGAGATTGGGTAGTTTTGGATTAGAATTTAGCAGCCACATGATTCCCTGCTGACCTCTCATTAGCAAAATCAAGTGCTTGTTACAACCGACTTCCTAGGTTCTAGTTCCAGAACAACTGGACCCGATGTTTGGAGCCTTAGCCTTGAGTCCATCAGAACCACAAGGTCAATCGAACAGCCCTGGCTGTCCTAGAACTCACTCTGTAGACCAGGCTGGCCTTGAACTCAGAGATCCATCTGCCTCTGCCTCCTGAGTTCTGGAATCAAAGGCATGCACCACCACTGCCCGGCTTCCCAGGTTTTTAAAAAATGACCATATAAAGCTAGGCCCGTGGTTAAGAAGACAGCTGTTCCCTTTTTCTGGGGACAGGATCAGCATAGTTTGCTTCATCCTTCACAAGGTTGCTTTCCCACCCAGTGAACACATCTTACTCAACAGTCATTCCCATGGGGCTGGAGAGATGGCTCAGCGGTTAAGAGCACTGACTGCTCTTCCAGAGGTCCTGAGTTCAAATCCCAGCAACCACATGGTGGCTCACAACCATCTGTAATGAGATCAGACGCCCTCTTCTGGTGTGTCTGAAGACAGCTACGGTGTACTCACAGACATAAAATAAATAAAATCTTTTTTTTTTCTTTTCTTTTTTTCGGGGCTGGGGACTGAACCTAGGACCTTGTGCTTGCTAGGCAAGTGCTCTACCACTGAGCTAAATCCCCAACCCCAATAAATAAAATCTTAAAAAAAAAAAAACCACACAAACAAAAAAAGCAGGCATTCCCAAAGCAAGTGGTATTGATTTGCTGTTTGGCAGAACTAATGGCCCCCTAATTTTCAACCAAATGTCTAGCCTGGGACTGTGGTCTCATTAATCAAGCCTGAAGGCCACAAGGCAGGCAGTAGATAAGGTTGGATCTGTGCTCCATCCCCATGGGACTGGGCTGTAACTTGTCCACAGGAGTCAGGAAGGAACAGTGAAGGGGACAGCAGAGCAATGACAAACTCAGCTGTGCCTCTGGGCCTCTGAACTCAGGACAGACTTACACCCTCCTCAGAGAAGGCAGTGTAAGCTCTTCTTGCTGAAAATGACAATCAGTATTGAACCACACAACAGGCCACCATTCAAAGAGATGGAGACTAAGAGGTGCTCAGTCTGAAGGGGATGTCCCCACGGCCCAAGGCTCAGGGATCATCTTGTAAGATTGTGATCCAGAGGTGGTGGATGACGTCAGGCTAACAGTGTTTTCCTGACACAATGGAGCGGCTGCATATAGGAACTCAGAGCAATTGTGAAAGCAAGCAGTAAGGCTCCCAGCACGGAAGGGGGAGGTAGACAGGAAGTCTCACCCCTTAATGGACCAATCAGCATTTGATAGCTGCTGGGAGAGGGAGAGTCAGCTTTCTTTAATGATGTGACCCTTGTAGGTCCACCATGTTACAGGGCAAGTCCTACTCCCAAGAGTAGTTGGGTTACACAAATTGGGCTCAATGATTTAAGATATATATATATATATATATATATATATATATATAGAGAGAGAGAGAGAGAGAGAGAAGAAAGGTAGGTTGGTAAGGATATGGGAGTAAATCTGGGAGGAGTTGAAACACTATGATTAAAATACATTGTATGAAATTATCAGAGGTTTAATAAAGTATTTAAAAGGTAATAGCTGAGATACAACTAACACACAACAATTATAATTTACCTGTTTAAAATATTAAATCAAGGGGTTGGGGATTTAGCTTAGTGGTAGAGCGCTTGCCTAGGAAGCGCAAGGCCCTGGGTTCAGTCCCCAGCTCCGAAAAAAAGAACCAAAAAAAAAAAAAAAAAATTAAATCAATTGATTACGGTATATTCTTATATCAATAGCCACAAGGTAATGGTTCTAGGACCTTCCACAAATGCCAAAATCCATAGATGGTGAAATCTCTTGAACATAATGGTATAGCATCTATATATCATCCATGGCCATCTTCCATAGAACGTGAGTCACTTTCATATTACTTATAATATATAATAACATAAACATATTACACAAATAGTTGTTATATCATTTAAAAGATAGTGGCAGGACAGTGAAAATCTGTACATTTCAGTAGAGAAGTATTGATTTTTTTTTTTCTTTTTTCTTTTTTCTTTTTTTTCGGAGCTGAGGACCGAACCCAGGGCCTTGTGCTCGCTAGGCAAGCGCTCTACCGCTGAGCTAAATCCCCAACCCCAGAGAAGTATTGATTTAAAGATGTATTTATTTTATTTTATGTATATGAAAATTTTTCTGCATGTATGTCTGGGTAGGATGTGCATGCCCAGTGCCCATTGGGTGGGGCAGAAGAGGCATGTGAGTCCCCAAACTGGATCCAAGTAAAGCAGTTTTGATTCTCCGTGTGGGTGCTGGGAATCAAACCCGGTCCTCTGCAAGAGCCGTGAGTGGTCTGAACTGCTGATCCATCTCTCCAGCCACGGCAGGAGCAATTTTAAAAATAAATTAAGGATAAAGAATAGGAGAGGAAGGACAATAGAGAGCGGGGAGAGGCAAACATGAGCAAGGTACGGAATGTCATCCTCTGTCATCCTTAACAAGTTAGTAAGGAAGAGAATAAATGTTTTCACGCAACTTGGGGTATCGCCTAGTGGTATGACATATGGTAGCATGCACAAGGCCCTGGGTTTGATGCCCAGTGTACATTTGTATACACTTGCCCCAATTTGTGGTTGGCTCAAAGTGAGGATGTGGGCTGGAGAGATGGCTCAGTGGTTAAGAGCACCTATTGCTCTTCCAGAGGTCCTGAGTTCAATTCCCAGCACCCACATGGTGGCTCACAGCCATCTGTAATGGGATCTGATGTGCTTTTCTGGTGTGTCTGATGACAGTTACAGAATGTTAGCAATCTAAGCTCCACCCCCACGGTTACCTGGCAACAGCCAGGTATGCCTGAGAGTATAAAAGGGGCTGCTCGCCCCTCCTCACTGTCTTGTTCTCTCTTGGTCTCGTCCCCCTTTGTCCCTTCTCTCCCCATTCTCCTCCCCTTTTCTCTCCACCTGCTCATGGCCGGCCTCTACTCTTCTATTTCTCTGTCTGTCTCTCTGTCTGTCTGTCTCTGCCTTACTACCCTCTTAACTCCCCTCCTCATGCCCTGAATAAACTCTATTCTATATTACACTGTGTCCCTCAGGTGGAAGGGATGCCTCAGTATGGACCCACTGAGGCACCCCCTTCCCCCAGACCTCCATAGAACATATCTCCCCTCTCTTCTTTATCCTTCTATTAACAACACAAAGTAATACTCATAGACATAAAATCAATCAATCAGTCAATCAATCAATCTTTGGAAAGTGAGGGTGTGGGACTGACTATGTCACAGAAGTTTGGTTGGCATCTCCACAGTCAATTTTACAAGGCTTCATCCTCCCCATGTGCCCCACTCCCTCCCCATGTGCCCCCACTCCCTCCCCATGTGCCCCCACTCCCTCCCCATGTGCCCCCCTCCCTCCCCATGTGCCCCCCCCCCCCCCCCACTCCCTCCCCATGTGCCCCCACTCCCTCCCCATGTGCCCCCACTCCCTCCCCATGTGCCCCCACTCCCTCCCTCCCCATGTGCCCCCACTCCCTCCTCCCCACGAGCCTCCACTCCCTTCTCACACTCTCCAAACTCTACAACCAAGCCCTAGTCAGCCATGTGTGTCTCCTTAGATTTATTGGTTTGGGGGACTGATATAAACACAATCAAGGAACAGCAAGACTTCCATCTCAAAAATAAAAAGGGGGGAGAAAGAGAAGGGGAGGTTTCGTGTCCTGTCTTACTCACCGTTTTAGGCAGAAGTCAGTCTTGTGACCTGTGAGCTAGCATTTGGCTTTTCATAGGTGTTTTTCATTAGGTTGGGAAAATGCCCTTCTATTGCTTTTATCAAGAAGAGGTATTAGGGGTTCCTCCTGGGACAACCTGCAGAGGTGAGTCTCCTGCAGTCCCCTGAGTCTCATCTTCTAGATCTTGGCTTGCTCTTAGGTCTGGAGGAAACCTGTGGGACCCCCCAAGAGCCTCCTGCTTCCCTTTGGAAACCTTTGAGGAGCCCAGGATTAACAGCTTGGAAACCCTGCTCCACTAATCCCATCCCAGTCAAATCAGCCTGCCATCCCAGTTGGGTCAGACTGGGACACAGCCTGCAGAGTTGGGTCTTCCCAGGACACAGCCTGTGCAGACTAGACTAAAAAGACCAATCAGCCAGGCGAATTGTATGTGTCAACCTGGCGAAAAATCTCAAATCAAACAAAATAGCTGTAAACATGAGACAATTGGAGAAAGGCACAAGATGAGCCTGTCAGCTCTTAGAAGGATGACCAGAGTTTAATAATGATGCTTCTGAAAAAAAAAATCTGTTAACTCATTGGCTGCCAGATCAGTTTTGTCATGGATGGCTATGGCTTCCTAAAGGCTGTGTGCTAAGGACCACAGTTCTCTTCCGGCATTTTGCATTTCATATGTACAGGACACCACAGCTGAGGAATGGATCAGCTAATGCTCCTATCAAATATTTTTACTCTTTAACAAGTCTAATAAAGAGAGGTATCCTTATGCTACTGAATTAGACACCAGCTCTCCAATAGGAGAAAAGGAGATATTAACATGCCAGCTATCACTGAATGTATGCCACAAAGACGTTCGCATGGGAGTCAGGTGAATAACCAGATGGAAGTGGGACTCCATTTAGGTTGTTTTCCTTCTATTAACAACAGAAGAATAGGGCTGGAGAGATGGCTCAGCGTTTAAGAACACCCAACTGCTCTTCCAGAGGTCATGAGTTCAATTCCCAGCAACCACATGGTGGCTCACAACCATCTGTAAAGAGATCCGATGCCCTCTTCTGGTGTATCTGAAGACAGCTACAGTGTACTTATATATAATAAATAAATAAATCTTAAAAAAAAAAACAGAAGAATAAAATGAATAATATATTTATTCACTTTATATCCTAGTCACAGCCCCCTCCTTCCTCTCCTTCCAGTCCCATCCCCCACTAGCCCACCCCCTTTCTCCTCAGAAAAGAAGCCCCCCCTTTCGTGCCCATTGTCTGCCCTGGCTTGCAGCAGGATTAAGCAGACCCTCTCCCATTGAGGCCTGACCAGTCAGTCCAGCTGGGGAAGGGATCCAATGGCAGGCAACAGAGTCAGAGACAGTCCCTGCTCAAACTGTTAGGGGTCCCACATGAAGACCAAGCCGCACATCTGCTACAAATGTGTTTGGGGCCTAGGTCCAACCCCTGCACCTTCTTTTGTTGGTGGTTCAGTCTCTGTGAGCCCCCATGGGCCTGGGCTGATTGACTCTGTATGTCCTTGACCCCTCCAGCTAGCTCAATCCCGTGTCCCACAATTCCACACAACTCCCTGAGTTCAGTCCGATGTTTGGTTGCGAGTCTCTGCACATCAGTTTGGAGACAGTTATGCTAGACTCCTGTCTGCAAGCATAGCAGAGAATTATACGGTGGTAAAAGATCATAATCTGACTTCCAAAATCCAAAATCCAGAGACAGCACAGGGAAGAAGACAAGAAAAAAAAAAACTATAAGCAAAGGTCTTGTGAGCATCACTGGGTAGAGTTTTTGCCCAGCACTCACAAAGCTCCAAGTTTGAGCCTCAATGCTAGAAAACCAGGTGTGGTGGTGCACATCTGTAATCCCATCATAAGAGGGCGAGGGTGGGAGAATGAGACGTTTAAGGTCATTCTTCGCTATGTGGTGAATTTGAGACCAGCCTGGGTTCCTTGACCTCTTGTTTCGAAATAAATAAATAAATAAATAAATAAATAAATAAATAAATAAATAAATAAATAAATAAGAAAGCAAAACTCCAGGCTAGGGCTGTAGTTCTGTGAGAGACTGAACCTTTGTGAGGCTCTGAGTTTAACTCCTAATAATGTCAGAGGGAAAAAAAGAAACCACTGACTCACTTGACAGTAAGTACTTCATGGGCTTAGGACTGCAGCTCTGTGGAAGTGAACTTGCCTGCCATATATGAAGCTCTGTGTTCAGTCTCCAGTACTTGCTGGAACAAAAAAAAAAAGATACACAAAAACTAAACAAAACCCCTCTGAGCATGATCGCACATGTACAAAATGCACAGACTAGGAACCACGTGATGATGAGTTACACTCCTACCAACATCATAGACCCTCAGATGTGGGCCAGCAACAAGGTTCACGTGCTGCTACTTGAGGAAACAGTAAATGTGGGAACCATCTTGAAGAGCGGTCTGACAGTTCCAGCCAAGAGGTGAGAATGGCCTAAAGCCAAGCCGTTTCCTTTCAATAGCTGACAACCTAGGGAAATTCTCAAACATGTGCTTAACACAGTATTTATTCTAGAGAAAAGGGGGGCATAAATAACCTTATTAATTTTAGAATACAAAAATCAGTTTGTAAAAATGAATATATACTACCGAGGCCTGATGGTGTACACCTTCAGTGCCGGCACTCCGGAGGCAGAGGAGGTCTGATGCAAGGCAGCCTGGTGTGGATAGCAAGCGCTAAGGCTTTGTGGTGAGACCTTGTCTCAAAAATGAAAACAAAGACCAAAAAATGAGTTAGTCTTCTACAGGGGTTACATTGTAAGGTCCTGTTGAACAAGGACAGCGAACAGCAGAATGAAAAGCACTCTGTGATACAATTTATACAAATTCTCAAGATGCATCTTAAACACTTTTAAATGGTAAGACCATAGAACTACACTGCTTAAAGCTTTCAATGTCATCAGTGATTTGCTGGCAAAGGCCATGTCTAATTTAGGTTTAAAGTAAGGGATTAAGAAAGATAAGGTAGGGGCTGGAGAGATGGCTCAGTGGTTAAGAGCACTGACTGCTCTTCCAGAGGTCCTGAGTTCAAATTCCAGCAACCACATGGTGGCTCACAACCATCTGTAATGGGATCTGAGGCCCTCTCTGGTGTGTCTGAAGACAGTAACAGTGTGCTCATATTCATTACATAAATAAATATTTTAAAAAATTAAAAAAAGAAAAAAAAGAAAGATAAGGTAGGATGTGGGGTGGCAAAAAGAGCAGGAGAATCAGTAGTTCAAGGTCATTGTTGGCCGTGTTGAGTCCAACTTAGGATATTCGAGACTGTGTAAAAAGGAAAAATAAGATAATACCCTAGAGATCATTAATAAAATTGTTTAAAAAACTTTTTGGATGATCTGCATATATATATATATATTCTTCAATGTTGTACTTAATGTGTGTGTGTATGAGAGAGAGAGAGACAGAGAGAGAGATATGTCTGGACATCACAGTAAGTATGGAGGTCAGAGACAACTTGCAGGCGTGGGTTTCCTTCTTTTGCAGAGATTAAACAGACAGACATGCCGGGTTTCGTACTGTCACCTTTAAGCACTCGGCCATCTCTCAGCCCTGCTGACTCATTTTCAAAAGGAAGAAGAAGAAAGAAAAACTGAGCAGTGGTATTGACTATAATCCCAGCACTTGGGCGGCAAAGGAGTTCAAGGCCAGCAGGGTCTAAAAAGCCAGTTTCAGGACAGCCAGGGCTACACAGAGAAACCATGTCTCAAAAAAAAAAAACAAAAAAAACAAAACAAAACAAAACAAAACCTCAAACAAACAAACAAAAGAGCTAAACTGTCATTTAATTCTTTCACGAAACTGTTTGACTCTGGTGTGGTGGCTCATGACGGAACTTCATCAGCCCTTGGAAAGCAGAGACAGGAGGACGTCAGAGAATTCAACACCACGGTGCACAATGCAGTGAGTCCAAGGGTAGGTTTGACTACAGAGTAAAACCTTGTTTAAAAGAACAAATCACAACAAACTAAAAAGTGTTCTGCTCTCTTCTCACTGGTCCTATTGCTTTGCTTTTCTACTGTATCCTTCATCCTGCAAGTGCAAGCAGACCCGAGAATCCCTCTTCAGTACCCTCACCTTTCACACGAGCAGAACTCTTGTCCCCTTCTGAGGGAACAGACAGATATTACAACCTAAAAGTAATCTCTTCTCCTGGGGTTGAAATAAGTTCTAACAATGGCATCTAATCCTACATTGCTGGCTGTGCTAGGACAGGTTTGATAGACAGGTTCTTCTGTCCTTTATTAGCAACATTAATCGGGAAAGTGCCACAGTACGTGGTCAGCCTCTCATGGGAACCTTCCTGAAGTCTCACAAAACCCTTGCAGACCCTGATGTGACTTGTTCAAGGACCAACTGTTAACAGTTTGTTTATTCAGTCTTTTGTTATTTCCTCTCTCGTTTTACCTTGAAGAATAAAGGAAAATATTTAAGCCTTTGGTGCATAGGAGGAAAGTTTCGGTTAGGTAAATGATTTCCAGCAACTCACACACATCAGCTATAGAAGAGTGGTTTCCTCTAGGCAGTGGCTCTCAACCCTTTGGGGTTGAACAACCCTTTCACAGGGGATGCTTAAGACCATCAGAAATAACAGATGTTTACACTATAATTCGTAACAGTAGCAAAATCATAGTTATGAAGTAGCAATGACGATTGTTTTGTAGCTGGGGGTCAGCACAGCATGAGGATCTGTAGTAAAGGCGGGAGCGTTGGGAAGGCTGAGAGCCACCACTCTGGGGAGGCCAGGGTTGAGAAGCATAAAGGCAGAAAGGTTTGTAGGAAGGTTTTATTAACTTGTAACCCTCCACTCTAAAAAGAAATGTGTCTGGACTGGAGAGATGACTTAGCCAGTTAAGATGCTTGCCACCAAGCCTGACAGACAACCTGAGCTTGAGCTCCAGGAGGCTCTTGGTGGAAGGAGAGCCAGCTCACAAATGGTGTGTCCTGGCCTCTATACGTGTGCTGGGTCATGCACATGTGTGTGAGCGTGCGCTCACTTACACCACAGCTTGTGACTCTTTGATTCTTTGGGAACTTCACATCCTGCACCCCAATCTCACTCATCTTCCCGTTTCTCCATATCTGCCTTCTGCCCTTGTAATGTCCTCCCCCAAAAGAAAAGTAATAATAATTACTAATATTCATCATCATCATAACTTCTCCCAGTGGAAGCTGTAGTGTGTCACTGTGTGTCACTTAGGACACCCTTTTGCCTAAACTCTTCCCTTTCAGATACTCCTTGCAGTGAGCCGTTGGTCTGGTTTGAGGCCTCTGGTTTCTGCTACACTAGCAATACTGGATTCTCACCGGGACGCCTCTCAGATAGCCTATTGCTGCCCTTAACTTTTTTTTTTTTTAAACCTAGCCGTCTTTCTGGCTTTATATAAATATTCTTACAAAGATTTTTACATACTATATTTTACCATGTTTTTTCTCCTCAATTCTTCCCACACCCTTACCTCTGTACCCATCCAATTCTGTCTCTTTTTTCTTCCATCCCCCCAAAAGAAAACCAAAAGGAAGAGACAAAAATACTCCCCCAAAACACTAAAAACAAAAAACAAAACAATTAAGCAAAAGACCAAAAAGGCAAAAAAATAACAACAAAATTCTGCCAGAACAAAGTAAAAATATAATCAACAGAAATATATAACTGGGTTTGTTTCGTGTTGGCTCTATTTTTTTTTTTTTTCGAGCTGGGGACCAACCTAGGGCCTTGCGCTTGCTAGGCAAGCGCCTACCACTGAGCTAAATCCCCACGCTGGCTCTATTTTTTGAAGGCTGTGGAACTTTCAGGAGGCAGAGCTTAGGTGTGGGTCACTGTGGGTTCACTTTTCCTCCACCATGAAGGATCAGACCCATTCTTAATATATGAGCCCAAATCAACCCTTCCTTCCTCCCTTTAGATACCTTTCTCATGAATTTATCAGTACTGAGAAAATAAACAGACACCCACATATCTCTGTAAAAGTTTAAAGCAGTGTACTGCACACGTAGGTCTTACCTGCCAGCGCGCATGTGCAGTGGGTATAGCTGATGCGCTCTTAAGCCAGGAACCGAAACATGGAAATAAGAAGTCCTCTTGGGGGTTGGGGATTTAGCCTCAGTGGTAGAGCGCTTGCCTAGGGAAGCCCAAGGCCCTGGGTTCGGTCCCCCGCTCTGAAAAAAAAAACCAAAAAAAAAAAAAAAAGTCCTCTGGGTTCGGTCCCCAGCTCCGAAAAAGAAAAAAAAAAAAAAAAAGTCCTCTTGGTCTTTTATGGTTCCAGGTCAGGATGACACACAGGCGACAAGATTGCACCTGCTCTAACACTAGGTGCATCCACTGGCTCAATTTAACTGAAACATCTGAGGGTGGTTTCCAGTCCGTCCTGGGGCTCCTAGATGCGACCGTGCCTTTTCTGACTGCTCGAGTCACGCGTTGCACGCATGCGTGGTGCCTTCTGGTGGCGTGTACTCACTGGCCCACCCTTGCTATCTGAATGGTTGACTTCGAGTTAGCAATGTGGAGACTCCTTACCAAGCTTTACCATTTTCCACAGGAAGATCAACAGAAGAGGGAATGTTTACGTTTTCCCCCCGAAGTATCTTGGCTTGTCACTTCTAACTGTCCTATGTGCTCATCCTGGAATCGTTGTCTTGGGACCAATTCCTGCAAACCAAATAGCAAATAAGGCATGTTAGATTGTTTCCCAAAAGAAGGGAGACTGGGCAACAAAGAACAGACAGCCACTGTAGCTAACTAAACTCCACAGAGCCTGTCATCCAATTTGTGTCTATGTCACCAATATTAGAATCTATAGTTCCCTAGGGTGTAGTCTCTAAGACCCATAAGAGGGGCCTATGTCTGTGGCCTTAATGTCACCCTGTCTTTTGAGCTCTCCTCAGTTTCTGACAGCAAGCCATCAGAAAGAGAAAGTCACAGATGCAACAAAGTAGTGTAATTTGCATCCGCTCCAAATCAGAAAACAAACAAACAAACAAACAAACACCATCAGGTCTAAGTGAGCATAACCAGGAGTATCTTGCATAATATATTCATCCAAAACTAAGAGAAGAGAGTCTGATGCATTAGGAGACAGGTAATTTTAGAAAAACCGATGATGGCTCTTTGAAACACTTGCTGACACTGCTTTTGGCTGATAGATATTATTTGAGACGGCTTGCAAATTCACTTAGAATGGTTGCAACAAAGATTGAACTTAGAGGATTCATTTACACCGTTATTCGAAAGACGCTTAGGGTCAAACTAATTTATTTATTTTTCTTCTTCTTCTTGAGGCTTGTCTGGTCATCACTTTGCTTCTTCTTGTAAAACTTACATAATGGAGGTTGCAGGTGTTAGGGTTCTACTGCAGTAAAGAGACATCACGACCATGGTAACTCTTATAAAGAAAACATTTAATCTGGGGCTGGCTTAGACTGTCAGAGGTTTAGTCCTTTATTGTCATGGTGGGATACATGACAGCATAGAGGCAGACATGGTGCTGGAGAAGGAGCTGGGAGTTCTACATCTTGAACAGTGGAGAGTAGGAGACTGTGTATTCCACGGGGCATACCCTGAGCATGAGACCTGAAAGCCCACCCTCGCTGTACCAATACACTTCCTGAAACAAGGCCACACCTACTCCAAAAGGCCACACCTCCTAACAGTGCCTCTCCCTAGAGGCCAAGCATTCAAATGCATGAGTCTGGAGGCCAGGCGGAGGGGTGTCAGTCCTATTCAAATGATCACAACAGGTAAAATCTTTGATGCTTCATTTTATGTAACTTCCAGATATATAATAATCTTGATCATTTTAAGTACACCCGAGATGTTATACAACACCAGCTATTAATTGCATGGAGATATATATATTATTGTTAAAGATCAGGTATAGCTCAGACGTAGAGTTCTTGTCTATCTGGGTGTGACCCCCAACCTACAGAACAGACCACAATACTTGTCATGTACATGAAGATTACATTTAACTGTATTTATATCTCTCAAAATCTGGCCACCGACAGATAATTCCAGGTACTTACGACTATTTTTAGTTTGCTATGGGGCTTCTTAGAGTATAAAATTCTTAGCTCCTGGATTATGTGTTTTTGATCTTCCTTTTGCTCTAGGAGCAATTCTTAATAGTTATAAATAAAGCCCCACAGGGCTACCACCCAGGCTAAGCACTATGTGAGGGGCTCTTAGACCTTAGAAGCCCTGTTCCCCTCCACAGCTGCTGTCCTTGTGTGGGTCTCATTGCTGTGAAGAGAGACCATGACACAGCCACTCCGTAAAGCAAAGCGTTTATCTGGAGCCGGCTTACCGTTCCGAGGTTTAGTTCATTGTCATCATGGTGGGTCGTACGATGGAACTCAGGCAGACATGGAGCTGAGAGTTCTACATCCACATCTCCTGACAGCAGGAAGAAAGTGAAACACTGGGCCGGGCTTGAGTGACCTCCAAGTCCATACTACTCCAACAGGACCAGGCCTCCTAATAGTGCCACTCCCCTCTAAACCAACACAGTCCTCCCTCCCCATAACCCTGATTTCACAGGACAAGATGACAGTTCTCTGGCTTTTTTGCCTTTTTTTTTTTTTTTCAGTATTTGGGGACAAGTTTTCACTATGTAACAGCCCTGGCTGTCCTGGACTCACTTATGTAGACCAGGCTGGCCTCAAACCCACAGAGATCTGCCTGCCTCTGCCTCCCGAGTGCTGGGATTAAAAGCATGTGCCCATGCCGGGCACTCTCTGGTACCTTTTTTTTTTTTTTTTTTTTCAACATTGGCTATCCTTATGGACATCCCTAAATACATTTTATTTTGAATATTTTTGAACTTACTTTTATAGAAAAGTTTACAGACGGGTGAGCGTTGTGACTTTTTACTCAATGTGTTTATAAAGTTTACAAGTGTTAACAATGCATACAGACATGGTCTCGTAGCCTTGTTTTATACAACGCTGTTTTCTGTCATCCTAATGTTCATGGTTTAGCCACCCGTGGGTTTTACATGAACTACAATAAGCTAAAGCAGATATTCTAAAAAAGCTCTAACCACCCAGGAGCTCACACTTGGCCCTTCTCGTGAAATTCCATTACTCTGTTCAACTGTGGGGGAGAGGGAGTGTGATTTCTTATGCAAAATGTTTCTTGTTCATCTGTCTTAGGTGCTGTGAACAAACACCATGACCAAGACAACTCTTATAAGGACAACATTTAATTGGGGCTGGCTTACAGGTTCAGAGGTTCAGTCCATCATCATCAAGGCAGGAACATGGCAGCATCCAGGCAGGTGTGGTGCAGGAGGAGCTGAGAGTTCTATGTCTTCATCTGAAGGCTGCTAAGAGAAGACTGACTTCCAGGCAGCTAGGGTGAGGGTCTTAAAGCCCACACCCGGGGCTGGAGAGATGGCTCAGTGGTTAAGAGTACTGACTGCTCTTCCAGAGGTTCAATTCCTAGCAACCACATGGTAGCTCACAACTATCTGTAATGGAACTCCACGCCCTCTTCTGGTGTGTCTGAAGAGAGCCATGGTATACAAGCATTGGGACACATGAATCTGTGGGGCCAAACCTATTCAAACCACCACAGCAGATGATGGATCCAATGACTAAACAATTTCCATGGATTGCTTGGCTTTGGGCTGGACCCCACTGAGACAGTGGGGAATCCAGAATTGACAGACATAGGTAAGGAAAGCCAGTCTCGGGAAGGCTGTGTGCTAGAATGGATCCCCACTAGCAGTTCAGGAAACTCATCAAGTTCATTCAGTTCAGCTGAATGAAGAAATGGGTTAGCCAGTCTTGATAGAGGTGGTAGAGAAGGCATGATAAAGCCATGCTCGTGGGGTTGGGGATTTAGCTCAGTGGTAGAGCGCTTGCCTGGCAAGCGCAAGGCCCTGGGTTCGGTTCCCAGCTCCGAAAAAAAGAAAAGAAAAGAAAAGAAAAGAAAAAAGCCATGCTCATGACATGAATGGTCATCCACATATCTTGTTCCCTACTACCAATCAACTCTCAAAAATTTATTTTAGAGTGTGTGCTTTGATTGTGTATCTTCTATGGCTATGCACATATAAATGCCAGTGTCTGTGGAAGGTGTCGGATTCCCTGAGGCTGGAGTTACAGGGGGTCATGAGACATGGTTACTGACCCCTGTCCTCTGCAAGAGCAGTACATTTTCTTAACCACTGAGCCACCTCTTGAGCCCTGTTGTAAAGGATGGTGTGGTGCACAGAGCTCTAGATAAGTCTGAAGACTTTGCAACCAGCTAATCCCTCTGAAGCACCATCAAAATCATTGTCTAAAAATACAGCAGTGGTGGTCGAAAGGTGGCTCAGTGGAAAGGTGGCCCATTGGTTAAGAGCACTGGCTGCTCTTCCAAAAGATCTGGGTTCAATTCCCAACATCCACATAGCAGCTATCAACCGTCTGTAGCTCTGTTTCCAGGGGATCAGATGCTGTTTTCTTCCTCCACGGGCAACACTTGCATACACTGCACAGACACGCGTGTAGGCAGAGGCACATAAAGCAAAAGCAGATAAATCTTTAAAAACCGTAACAGTGAAAACAATTCAAGGATCGTTGACGAATCACAAATCTTGAGAAGTGCATGGATTTGAATCTTTGTATCTCAAAACTTGGAAAACAACCCAGGTTCTTTCCAAGAAAGCTTCAGAGATATTCCAGACTCGACATCAAAGACAGAGCAGGGGGCTACAGAGCAGTAAGAGTGATCGCTAAAGATGCTTCTAGTGAGAGAACCAGGGCCAGAGAAGAAAATCAAAGCCTGACTGGCAACAACGTCAAGATTCGGACAAAAATAAATAAATAAATAAATAAATTTTTAAAAATACAGGAAAGAAAGAGGAAAAAGAGAAAAAAAAAAAACCACTAAACATGGGACAAGTGAAATGACACTGTGGGTAAATGCACCTGTCACCAAGCCTGATGGCCTTCGTTCAAAATTCCAAACCCATAAGTTAGGGACAGACTGAGTCCCACATGTTTTCCTCTGACCTCTGCACATGTGCCATGGTATTCGCACACACAATAGATAAACAAACAAATGAATGTTTAGAAAACACTAAACAAGGCATCTTGTAACAGCAAAGGGAGCGCTCACAGTGGAGCTGTGACATCGCGTACCAAATAACAGAGCAGCGCCATTCACGAAGCAGGAGTTGTAAGAGACTCAGAATAGAGGAGGGGTAGAGGCATCAGTTCAACTTTCTTAGCCTGCGTTAGTGCAGACAGATGAGAAATAGGAGACCCTGAAGGATAAGGTCTGAGGAAAATGCTTTTAACTCAGCACTGTCATTAATAGGAACGAGGACTGAATAAAATAATTTGGGAAATAAAAAAGCAGTGTTGCCCATGGAGGAAGTAGACAGTGTCAGATCCCCTTGAACTAGAGTTTCAGAGAGTTGTTAGCTACTGTGTGGATGTCGGGAATTGAACCCAGATCTTTTGGAAGACTTATTTGTTGTTGTTTTGTTTTGTTTTTTGTTTTTTGCTTTTTGTTCTGTTGTTTAGTATAGAATAGAGTTTATTCAGGGCATGGCGAGAGGAGTCAAGAGGGTAGTAGAGGCAGAGAGAGAGAGAGAGAGAGAGAGAGAGAGAGAGAGAGAGAGAGAGAGAGAGAAGAAGAAGAAGAAGAAGAAGAAGAAGAAGAAGAAGAAGAAGAAGAGGAAGAGGAAGAGGAAAAAGAAGAAGAGGAGGAGGAGGAGGAGGAGGAGGAGGGGAGGAGAGGAGAGGGGAGAAGAGAAGTAGAGGCTGGCCGTGAGCACATGGAGAGAGAAGGGAAGGGAATGGAGAGAGAGGGGAAAGGGAATGGAGAGAGAGCAGGAGCAAGAAGGGAAGACTAAAAGCAAGAGCTCGGCCAGTGCTCTTCACCACTGGGCCACCTTTCAACCACCATTGCTATATATATATATATATATATATATATATATATATATATATATATATATATATATATATATATTTTAAAGACTTTATTACAGATGGTTGTGAGCTACCATGTGGTTGCTGGGATTTGAACTCAGGACCTCTGGAAGAGCAGTCAGTGCTCTTAACCACTGAGCCATCTCTCCAGCCCCCCATTGCTATATTTTTAACATTCACTCCGTACATAGAAGGAATTCCTTACAGTTACTTGAGGAAATTGGCCAACACAGGAGACTAAGTTACCAGGTTATACAACAGTAATGGTAATTATGTAGAACCGGAAACAATAAGAAACAAAATGACAAACTCTTAGAATTTTTTTCTTTCTAAATTAGTTCATATCATACTATTTAACTTACAGAAAATTATATTTATGTGATTAAAATATTATATACACATCCTATTGTCTAATGAGTTTAGACTTTTAAAGTGTACATGGGTATGATTGTTTTGCTTACACGTATGTATGTATGTATGTATGTATGTATGTATGTATGTGCACACCGTGCATGGTTGGTACTCTCAAAGGTCTACCGGGACTGGAATTATAGGTAGTTGTAAATTATTGTATGGGTGCTAAGAACTGAACACATGTCTTCTGAGTATCCTCATTATAGACCTGACTACACTAAACAGGCCTGAGTAGTTTACCCCAGGAGTCAAAAGGCCAAGAAGGAAGGTTGCCAAAGAATTCAGAGCCAGCCTGGGCTACACAGTGAGTTCTAGATCAGCTTGAACTACAAAGTTAAAGAGAGAGACCCTATACAGAAGAGACCCTGTCCAAAAAAAAAAAAAAAAAGAAAGGGAGAAGGAGAGGGAGGGGAGAGGGAGGGAGGGAAGGGGAGGGGAGGGGGGAGACAGAGAGGAGGGGAGGGAGAGAGGGAGGGAGGGGGGGAGACAGAGGGAAGGGGGAGGGGGAGACAGAGAGGAGGGGAGGGAGAGAGGCACAGGGAGAGGGAGAGGGAAAAGAAATAACCCCTAATCCATAGGGTCAGCAAAAATGTCGCTGTGGGTAAAGGTGCCTGCTACCAAGCCTGAGGACCTAAATTCAATCCCCAGAACCTCCATGACAGAAGGTGAGAACCAATTCCTGGAGGTTGTTCTCTGACCTTTTTTTTTTTCCTTTAATATTTTTATAGATTTGTTTATTATGTATACAGCACTCTGTCTGCATGTATGTCTGCAGGCCAGAAGAGGGCACCAGATTTCATTATAGATGGGAGCCACCCTGTGGTTGCTGGGAATTGAACTCAGGACCTCTGGAAGAGCAGCCAGTGCTCCTAACCACTGAGCCATCTCTCCAGCCCCGTTCTCTGACCTTCCCATGTGTGTGGAAGCACACCTATGCATACACACTCATAAAAAAATAAATATATAAATACTATTTAAAAGAGAGAAAAGGAAAAAAAGGAAGAAGGCATGCTTATGGGGATTAGTGAAGCACACCCTTACGTATGTTCCTGAGGGAGTTTCCAGAGACCATTAGCTCCGAGGATTCTGGTCTCATTAGTGGAGTAATTTAACCCCTGGATGGATTCATGATACAAAGGCACTAATGGGTCATAAAGAAAGTTGGGTGTTCCTACTTGGAAGCAAGTCACTCTCAGTGTATCAAGGCGGCTGGATCTTGCCCCAGCCTCATTTAATGTTATCAATTTCTCTCCACTTCCTATCTAATGTGAGGTGAAGAATTAATTCCACCAGACATCCCAGACATGGCATATTCCCCCAAACACACACTTGTGACAGGACACATTGCTGTTCCCAGGGAGTGCTGCCCAAGCACACGGGGCCAAGTGACGATGGCTTGAACACTTCAGCCTGTGAACCAGAACGGACCTCCCCCCCCTTAGTTAGTTATTCTCAGGGATTTTAGTCACAACCATGCAAATGATAGCTAAGAAAAATGGAGGGTGGAAAGAAAGAAAAGTATAGCACTTCCTTTTATCTTAGCTAATCTATGCTAACCTGGGTAAGCCAAGAATTAGACACGTAAGCGTTGGTGTTTGTGATAGCTATTCTTGGCTGTCAACCTGACTACATCTGGTGTTAACTAAAACCCAAAGGCTGGGCACACCTGTGAGGGATTTTCTTTTTTTTCTTTTTTTTTTTTTTTTAAAGATTTATTCATTTATTATATATAAGTACACTGTAGCTGTCTTCAGATACACCAGAAGAGGGCATCGGATCTCTTTACAGATGGTTGTGAGCCACCATGTGGTTGCTGGAATTGAACTCAGGACCTCTGGAAGAGTAGTTGGGTGCTCTTAACCGCTGAGCCATCTCTCCAGCCCGGATTTTCTTTTTCTTAATGAAATCATTTCAAGTGGGAAGACCCACTTCTGATCCAGATCTTTGGAGGTGGGAAGATCCACCTTTAGTCTGGGTCACAGCTTCTGTTGACGGCCTACATAAGGGACGTGGAAGAAGGACGCTTGTTTTCCTTGCCTGCCTGTCTCACTCTAACTAGCAAGTCCATTCCTTCACTGGCATTAGAGTTTACTTCTTCAGGATTCTGTCATACGCTGAAGACCAGCTGGGACATTCAGCTTCATAGACTAAATAAGGACCAGACTCTTGGCCCTTCCGTTTGTAGACAACCATTGTTGGACTAGCTACAACACAGCCTGTAAGCCATTGGAAAAAATACCTTTTATAAGTTCATTCTATAATTTCTGTTCCTTATGAGGACTCTAATATATTATTTAAATGAAGCAACTATTAGAATATTAAAAAATAAATACCAGTAATAAAAAGGCAGGGGAGTACACTATAGTACAAGCCCATACCCTCAGCACTCAAAAGACAGAGACAGGAGGTTCACGATCTCCAGGGTAGCTTGGGGTGTATAGTGAAACTCTGCTCCATAACTGAATGAATGAAGGAAGGAAGGAAGGAAGGAAGGAAGGAAGGAAGAAAGAAAGAAAGAAAGAAAGCATTCAGAGTTGGAGGGATATAGATAGTTCATAATAAAACTATAAGTGTTCATAGAGGAAAATCAATCGATTCTATGCAAATCTGATAAAACTTGAAGACGTGGAATATATTAAACTTAAAGCAGAAACCATCATCACAAGTTATTTATGGAAATGGATACAGACTGGGAGAGAGGATTAGGCAAAGTAGGGAGATTTAATTTTTTTCCCTATTAGGCTTGTTTTATTCTAATTTTTATATTATATGAATGTAATACTTTACTAACAAAATTAGATTGATTAAAAATAAATAAGGCTATTTTTATCACACAGTCTCATTAATATTCATAAGATACAGTTAATGAAGAACTTATTAAAATATGCCCAGGGGCACTAGGTTTTTTTACTTTTAAAATTCATTTCTAAATCTCTTCCTGTATCATGAACAACATCTAAAAATATGTAAGGAAAACTCCTGGGCTCAGTGAGATCGCAACAGAGGTCAGAAGCACCTGATGCCAAGCCCAGGGACCCGAGTTCAACCTTTGGACACCATAGAGTGAACAAAATCTCACTTCTGGAAGCTGTCCTTGAGCCTTCCACATGTGCGCCATGATGCGTTTTCAATCAAACACAGAAAGAATGAGCAAACAAATACAGGAAAACGAGAAAACAACAAACAAAAAACTCTTGTCTTTTAAAAATAAAAACAAGCTATACATTTATAACTTGTTAATAACGAAAACATTAATGAGGGCTGGAGAGATGGCTCAGTGGTTAAGAGCACTGACTGCTCTTCCAGAGGTCCTGAGTTCAATTCCCAGCAACCACATGGTGGCTCACAACCATCTGTAATGGGATCTGACGTCCTCTTCTGGTGTGTCTGAAGACAGCTACAGTGTACTCATATATAATAAATAAATCTTTAAAAAAAATTAATGAGTAAGAAAACAGCATCAGTGAGCACACAGTCTGTTGAAAAAGGAAACTAGTTAAATATCGATCATGTTATTTGAGCCATTTTATTACATTTGTAACAGTCCCCTAGACTTTTAGAGTCTCCCAGGCCTCAACACAATTGACTCCATGACAGAAGTACCATTTAGCTTGTAAAACTCAGAAAGTAGAGAGCGCCACTAGCCAAACGAAAACAAAGACTTAGTCCATCGAAGTCCATAGTCCCGGGAAAGACGCTAAATGCGCTAACCTTGATTTCTGTAGTTCTGCTTCCGGCTAACTGTTCTTGTTAACTGAAGTAAGTCAACCCAGGATCTGTTTCTTGAGCTTCAAAGCTCAACCTAAAAAAGGTTCCGGGCTACTCTGGGATCCTGGACACCCAAGGTAGTCACTGGCTGACGAATAAAGACTTTATGTTGGATTAACAACGTCTGAAGAGTCTTGTATGGTGGAGACCCTACAACACATTTTAACTAATTTCCTCTGTGTGTGTGTGTGTGTGTGTGTGTGTGTGTGTGTGTGTGTGTGTGTAAATTTGTATATATACATTTATACATGGAAGTCAGAAAACTATAAGAAGCATGGAGGTCTCTGCTCACAGACATGCACTAGCCTAGAATGTTAGGCTCACACGGCTGTTCCTTCGACAGAAGGAATGCGAAGCCTGTCTTCCGTCCAGAAGGCTGGAGTGGATGTCCTTTCTAGTCTGCTGACTGTTGAGCAGTATGCGTGCCTGAAGACTTTGCAGACGGAACCCTCCTCCCGACCCATTCTCAGAAGCTTGCTCCTCTCAGTCAATCCGTACGAGGTGTCCTTACGAACGGTGGCACGTGCACTTTATAGAGCACGCAGACGGAGTCACGCTCTGATCTGTATTCCGCTTACTTTGTCCCTCGAAGAGAAGAGCTATGCTTTGCTGTGCACACGGGGTTGAGTTGGCCATCCAAGACCAGTTTCTACCAGATTGTGCTGTACTCAAAGATGCCTGAAAGAAACAACTCTTGAAGTTTGAACCTACACCAGCTACTGAATAGCTTTGAGCTGAGTTTTGAGTTTTTGCCTCCTGAAGCTCCACCTACTTCTCTTCTGCCTATCCCAGGCTGTAGGCATCTTGATTAACCAATCAGGGATCACTTGGGGGCGGGGCAAAGTTTACACCACAAAAGCCGGCAGAGGTGGGGATTAGCTCATCTTGGGGCAACCAGATCTTGGAATACATTATTCAGCATTTAGTGCATAGGAGCACCAGACCAACCCCAACACATTCTGGCTGACTGGTTCAACCTAGCTGTTCTTGCTCAAACTCCGAGCTGACTGATTCAAACTGGCTTCTCTCTTGGCCTCAGACAGTGCTAAGTCTCCTCCGCTGCTCTCTGTGACCCCTTCGTGCCTTCAAAACCAGTCTACCTGGGTGACTCGTACAAGTCTGCTGCCAGCACGATGTCTATCTCTGGAACAAAACTTTGTGCTCCCAGAAAATACTTCCCAGGTTTCACCTTAGTGATGCTGGGTCTCCTCTTAACTCCAGCTAACCAGCATCAATTGTTCTGAAAGACCCCCAGAGCGGGGAGACCCTCACTCAAGTTCCAGTAATCCCTTCTATTCTTGAGTTTAAAGCCAGAGCCACATGGCCAAATCTGCCAAGTTCTGCAGCTTGCTGGGCCTGGAAAATTGCCCCCTTGTTCTATTACATTTTACTCAGATATGCATGCCTCTGTCTCCTGGGATTGAAGGTATGTCTCTATTCCAATTGGATAACACAGACCTACAAGATCTTTGTGTTAGGGTTTAAATCTCGCCCGTGCCCGGACAGAACACACCAAGTCAACATGGTTCCACGTGGAGAGGTTTAATGAGAAAAGAAGAGTAGAGGAGAGGAAAAGAGGCCGGCCATGGGCACGTGGAGGGAAGCGGGGGTAGGTAGAGAGAAGGGACAGGGAAGTGGGGAACAGCAGGGAAGAACAAAGAGCAAGCAAGGGGGAAGAGGAGGGAGCGAGCAGCCCCTTAAGTAGTCAGGCACAGCTGGCTGTTGCTAGGCAACTGTGGGGCGGAGCATACCTGGCTGTTCCCAGGTAGCTGTGGGGGTGGAGCTTAGACCGAATACCAACACTTTACGTGTAATCCTTTGCCAGATCAGCCATGTTGCTGGATTAAAGTTTCTCTATACAAAATGCTCATTTTAGTCATGCAAACATTCCCTATAATCCCATGCTAATATAAAAGCTAAACGGACATCTCACGGAGTGGAGATCTTGGGCAGGACATGCTGCAGGCTTCCACTGGGGAATCTTCTCTAGAAAGGATGCTTTGGGAGCTTCCTGGCTATACCCGTGTGTCGGCCATGAAGTCTTTCCAGGCTGAGAGGAAGGCACTAATGGGGGACCGGAAGGTCAATGAGAGTATAGGCCAGCGTTGACAGGAGGGCAAATGTGAGCCCAGGGACCATGCCAGGAGTGGAAGTCCAGAGGTCACTGACACCAGAGCCACACGTGGGCTAATCTCAAGTCCTTTCACCCATGGTTATCAATGAAGATGCTAGAGAGGCCACACCTGGGGAGTGCTGGAGCAAGATCCTAGGGACCGTCTCCAAAGTTCCAGTTTCTGTATCATTTCGTTGAGCGGTAGCTTCGTGCTTTCAGGGTTCTTAGATCAATGGTGGTTTACTAACTTACATATCGAGGCCTGCCTTGGCCTTGGCTCCTACCTGAGCTGACATGTGGCTGGTGATAAACTATTTCTCTGTCAGTGAAATGAGCCAATTTAAACCAGATTAGCTTATATTAAATGCAGGGTTATCGGAAAGCTGCTCTCAGGCAAGTTCACTGGCCCCAAGGACCGAGGCCAGGGAACTCACCCTCAGGAGAGAAAGGAGTTGGGGCTGAGAAGAGTGTACAAACACAGAGACAGAAGAGAAGGAGAAGAAAAGAGTGCAGGGAAAGGGAGTCCAAAATGTCTGGATTATGTAGGGAAGAGCCTCGGGGAGAAGGGACTGCCAAGCCCCCAAGTCTCAGCGTTTTTAAACAACTGTGAAGCCAAAACAGGAACCACATCCTCGCACACTGTTACTAAGTCTCCATCCTTAAGTCCCTTACACCTTACAAGAACAGGTTTGTTTCCTGCACATCATGTTTTTCAACCTCTGCTGAACTCGCGACCCCATGCTGTGCGCCCACCCCTCTGTCTCCCATTATCTACCCCACTGGCAGCCTTGAACCCCAGTCGCCCACTCTCCTGTCCAGGTGCTACAGGTGCTAACAGCCAATTATCTCCACAGCTGTTTTCCATCAACCCTAACCCTTTCCCATAAAAGGCACCTCAAACGCCAGTGAGGGGCTGCTCTCTGGAATCTGGACTTGGGTAGGTGCAGCTTGCTTCAATCAGTTAGTCGTGAAATCGGTGCTTTCCCCCCTCTGATCTAACATAACCATAAATATTATGTCAGTGATCTATTTTCATCTTTCTCTTTGCATGTCCTAGAGGTCTCGTCGCTGCTAGAGTTGCAGGCACATGGTACTCTGTCCCAAGAGGTTGGCAGGGAAAAGCAAAAGCCAAACTTACAAATGCTTTCCTAATTTATCTTCCCAGCGTCTACATGATACCCATTAATCTACAAACACAAGCTCAGCATAGCCGTACTGACCCAGGCTTTTTTATTTTCTTGGTATCTCATGGGATAAGTGCCTTGGTTTATGGGTGCATTGTTGTTTCTCCATTGACTTTTTTCTTTTCTTTTTTTTTTTCCGGAGCTGAGGACCCAGGGCCTTGCGCTTGCTAGGCAAGCGCTCTACCACTGAGCTAAATCCCAACCCCTCTCGATTGATTTCTAACGCAGCTGTTAATTTTGCTGTCAGAGGAAAGCAGAAAAGGAATAAATTATCTCATTTAACCTTACTTAAAACCTTTTTTTTTTTCTTTTTTGAGCGGGCTTGCTCACGCCTTTAATCCCAGCACTCTGAGACAGGCAGGAGGATCTATATGAGTTCGAGGCCAGCCTGGTTTACATAGTGAGTTCCCAGACAGGCAGAACGATATAGTGAGACCGTGTCTAAAAAAATAAAAATAATAAAATAAAAAAAAAAGTTTAAGAGGAAAGAAGAAAAAACGGCCAGGAGGCCGGGAAAGAGGAGTTCCTCTGTCCCTCAGGCCCGCCCCACCGCGCTTGGTGCCTCGCCGCCCCGCCCAGCCGGTTTACCGCCTCACTCCTCGGCCTCCCCCTCCCAACCCTTTGCCTTCCAAACAATTTAAATGTCGCACGGAACCAACCTATCGCAAGCTTCGTTCGAGGGGAAGGGGCGGGAGCTTCCGGAAGTGTTGGCTGAGGTCCCTCCAATCAGCGGCTGGCAGCGGGAAGTTTCAGTTCGGCGGAGGGTCGGTTCGGGGGTTCCTTCTGCGGATCTGTGGAGTTTTCTGTGTAGCCTCATTGTTGTGGATCCAGAAACTGCTTCAGGTAAGTGGGATCAAGAGTTCAAGGTCCTCCGTGGCTACCTGCCAGCTCGAGAGTGGCCTGGGTTACATGAGACTCTGTCTCCAAAAAATTTAAAGATGGCTTAGAAGAGATGGCTCAACAGTTAGGAGCACTTGTTTTTGCACAGTTAGATTTCCCAGCATCCCACGTTAGGCAGCTCACAAACACCTTGTAGCTCTAGCGTCAAGAGGTCTGACACCTTCCTCTGGACGCCAGTATGCATTTACCCACACACAGAGATAAACATACACAAAACGACAAAAAAAAGCCTTTGGGAAAAAATTGGCATGAAAAACGTAGTAGATTGTCCTAAAACATTAATAAAGTATTAGAGACGAGAATCTACCCGACCTGGATGCTAGAACCTCTCAAACGAGCCCAGAAGTGGCAGTGGATTCTGCTTTTTTCTGGCTGTCATTTCTTTTTAACTTCCTGAGAGTATTAAACTGATAATCTTAGAGAAAGGCAAAAAAGCTTGTGGTGTTTTACAATACCGGGGAGTAAGGCGAGAGCGCAGACAGGGAACTGACGTGAGAGGTACATTTGACCATCACCATGACACAAGTTAAGAGTCATCAGAGTCTCAGTTGAGGAAATGCCTCCATGAGGTCCAGCTGTAAGGGATCGTCTCAAATAGTGGTTAATGAGGGAGGGCCCAGTACATTGTGGATGGGAGCTATCCCTGGGCTGGAGGTCCTTGGTTCTGTAAGAAAGTGGAGCAAGCCAGTACCAAGCACTCGTCTATGGCCTCTGCATCAGCTCCTTCCTCCAAGTTCCGGCCCTGCTTGAGTCCTGATTTCCTCTGATGATGGACAGCAGTATGCAAGTGTGAGCTGAGTCAACCCTTTCCTCCCCAACTTGCTTTTTGGTCATGGTGTTTTCTTGTAGCAGTCGACACCCTATCTAAGACAACCGTCTTACCAAGTTTTTCTTAAACTCTTTTTCTGGTAGTTGTGTTTGTCGTTGTTTTGTTTTGGTGGGGAGAGGATTAAAACGAGGTTTTAACAGAGCCCTCCACCATCCTCCTCTGGAGCTAAGACTGACTGGGAGCACGCCCTCTTGTTTTGGTTTTCCCGTTATGGTCTCCCTGTGTTTAATTTAATAGGCTAGCTTTAGCCAAGGGCTAGAATCACAGACGTGTATTCGTCACAGTGGGGTGATGCTGGAATGAAGGGTATAGGTGGGTTTCAAACCCTATTTACTGCGTAGCCCAATCTGGCTTTGAACTCCATTGAGCTTTCTGTGTCAGCCTCCCAGCTGCGCTCGGGCTCGCTCTCTCGCTCTCTCGCTCTCTCTCTCTCTCTCTCTCTCTCTCTCTCTCTCTCTCTCTCTCTCTCTCTCTCTCTGTCTCTCTCTGTGTGTGTGTGTGTGTGTGTGTGTGTGTGTGTGTGTGTGTGTAGGTGTAGGCCAGAGGCCAAGGGCAGGCATTCATTCTCCTTATCCCTCTCTTCCTTATTTTCTCGAGACAGAGGTTTTCACTAAAGCTGGAGCTCCTTGGTTGAGTTAGGCTTGCTGGCAGAACCACCCCAGGGAATTGCCTGTGTCTGCCTGGCATTACTGCAGTGCTGTGGCCAGCCCTTACATGAGTAGTAGAGCAGGTACTTAATGACTGAGCCAGCTCCCCAGACCATTGTGGCTTTTGAAGTTGAAATGCCAAGGTTCTTTTATACCACCAGGGGGAGCTAAGGGTTTGTTCTGCAATGTAGCTGTTTTCACTTACATGTGCCTCTTGTGTATATTGTATAGTTTTTCTCTGCTTCATTTTAATCTGTTGAGCAGCTCCCTACTCATGACCCCCAAATAGGCCACGGTACCTCATCTGTGATAACTTTTCTTCTTTCATATCTACTCATATTAGTTCCGGTGTCCGTTGTAATGGTTTCATTTCAAGGAAACGCAGAAGTGGGATAGGAGGCGGACGGTCTTGATTTTATTAGTTTACTTATTTTGCTCTTTGAGAGAGTATCTTACTCTTTAGCCCAGGCTGACCTCGAGTTCACATGATTTGCTTGATGGTGTTGGTGGTATAGTAATGAGCCGCCGAAACCTGACCTACGATTTTAATTTTTTTTAAATGATAAAATGAAATTCCACTTAAGTTGGTGTCTGTTCCTCCTTTTCGGCAGGATGCCGGTGTCACGGTTTGCTGGTCGGCTTCGGAAAGATTCGAGCATCGAGATGATTAGGACTAGCTTGGCTCACAGGAAGTCGCTGTCTCAGAAGGAAAACAGGCACCGGGTGTATGAGCGAAACAGACACTTTGGTTTGAGGGACGTCAACGTCCCACTGGAAGGTAGAGACCTTGTTAATATACATGAGATGTCTCAAGACCTTGCTCTAGAAAATGCCAGCTCCAAAACAAGTAAGTTAAGAATCTTTTCTAAGTTTAAGTACCTTTGAGAGGAAAGGGTCTGGAGAGACGGCTCAGCAGTTAAGAGCACTGACCGCTCTCCCAGAGGTCCTGAGTTCAAATCCCAGCAACCACATGGTGGCTCACAACCGTCTGTAATGGGATCCGATGTCCTCTTCTGGTGTGTCTGAAGACAGCGGCCGTGTACTCATATAAATAAAATAAATAATTCTCTTTAAAAAAAAAATCATTAAAAAAATATTTCACCAGCCACCTAGAGAAAAGAGATCATTCTTACAATTTGCCCAAAGTGGTTTGGACCATAAAGAAAGGAACTGAATAAACGAAAAAGAATAGTCTCAGAAAAAGATGAAAATAGTGTCCTAGACAGCCTGGAGTTAGAGGGGCGGAGCTGAGGAATGGTTCCCCTCCAACCAGGAGTCGCTGGACTCGAGCTTGTTCTCTTTCTTTAGCAAGTGTTAGAGCTGAATGGCAGAAATACAGAACAAGGGTACGGGAAGGAGATGATGTTCTTAGGGCTTTTTTCACGCTCCTTGGAGGAGGTCATGCGTGGGAGCACAGGCTCTCCTGTGAGCGTGCGGAGGTCGAGGACAGCTCTGGAGTTTAGCTCTCGAACGCGTGCTGTTGGGATTGCTTGGCAAGCGCTTTAGTCACTGAGCTCTCTTCCTGGGCCCCAGCAGTTTTGTTTTATAGTTTCTAGAATCCATGTGGCACACACACCCAGTGCGTTTGAGCCTGGTTTTGTAACAGGTGGTATTGGGGCCGGAAGATCATATTCTGAATCACCAAGGCGGACTTTCTAACAGATTCAGCACCGTGATTCTGAAGAAACGTGAGGGAGGGACAAGAACTGGACAAAGCAGTTGCAGGTTTTGTGTTTTCTTGCCGGACGTGAATCCTGTGGTAATCCGTTTAGAGAGGGGAAGTCTCAGCCCGTCTAGCGAGTTGGCAGGACAAAGGACTGGCATCAAAGGGTTCTGAAAGGCTGGTTTGTTTTTTGGTCTGAGCACAACTAAAATATGCAGTGACTATTCTAGAAGACAGCAGTAGCTTTAGGGACGGGTATTTTAAAAATTAAGAGCTCAATTTTGGACATGTTAAATTTTTACTTTTTTTTTTTTTTTTAAATACATTTTCAGTTAAAGTAGAATTACCTCCCTTTCACCTCCTCCCTTGGCGAGTTCCTCTCAGGCACCATTCCTCTAGACCCTCCTAGCCCTCCTCTCAGGTTGATAAGTCCCTTTTATTATCATGTACGTATGCATGTATGTATTTGTACGGAGAAATATATAAATTCAGCCTGCTGCTGCATATGTTAAAGTTATGATGCCGATTAGGCATGTAAGGAGAAAAGATAATTGAGGGGCCTGACATGGTGGCTCATGCCTTTAGTCCCAGTCCTCAGAAGGCAGAGGCATGTTAAAGCCAGTCAGGGCTGTATAGTGAGATGCTGGCTCAGAGGGGATGTGGAGGAGGGAGCGGGTTCAAAAGAGAGTTGGAAGTATCCTCCAGGACATACTGTTACTTCAAAGCTTGGGCTTGAGTCTAATGGACCCCTTAGATGTAATTTCTACCCTATAGAAAAACATGGAGGTTAGGAATAAGTAAGAAACTTGAAATAAGTAAAACCAAGAGCCCATGGAGGGCCTAAGAACCTAATTAATGCAGGAGCCAATCACAGGAAAACATAAAATCTATGTTGGGCGAGAAGGATTGCCTTCATAAAGAGAATGAAATCTGAAGAAAGGGTTTATGATGTTTCTCAGTCCAAAGATCATAAGCCTGTGAGGGTCTTAGTGTTGGGACAGGAGATGCACTGGGGCCCAGGAGGAAAACCTGTGGGTGCTCAGATCCTTGTTGCCCCAGTAAGGGAGGCTGTTGTCTTGGGCTCTATGTGTGAGTCACATTCCTCCCAAGATGGTTTTGCATGCAGGGTGTTAGCGATTGGACTCAAGGCCTCAGGCGTTGCTAGGCAACTAAGCAAGTGCTTACCATTGCACTGTACTCCTGACTCCCAAAAGAACCTTCTGGTTTTGGAGATCAGGTCTCAGTAGATAGCTCTGTCTGACCTGGCATTGCTAATGCCAGGCTGGTCAAGAAAACCTGCATTCCTCTTGCTTCAGCCTCCCAAGCGATGGATGGCAGCCATATGTTAAAAGATACCCAAAGAAATTTTTCAAGCTTGTTGCACATAGGAAAAGGCAAACCAGATGACCCTTCCTAAAGTTCTTTGAGTGATTTAGCCTAAAGTAATCAGTGTATCAATATTTTTAAAAAGGTGAGCAAATGAAGTCATACATAATATAATTTCAGCACGATTAGAACTTGGAATAACTGTATTAGAGTGTTGAAGATTGAAAGCATGTAGTAGCAGATGGAGTTAGACACAGTGTGCCGTTAGAAAGTTGATGTCATATTTTTGTCTGAAATGTTTTATGGATTGTTGTTTGACACCCGCCTCCCCTTAGAGTCAGTGAAAATGGTTCTGAGTGACCAACGGAAGCAGCTCCTCCAGAAATACAAAGAAGAGAAGCAGCTTCAGAAATTGAAAGAACAGCGAGAGAAAGCCAAAGTGTTCAAAGTGGGTCTCTACCGGCCTGCCGCGCCCGGCTTTCTTGTCGCAGACCAGAGGGGTGTGAAAGCTGAACCACAAAAGGTCCGTGTATGAACAATTGTTCTGTTAACTCTGGAACTAAAAAGTCCATGCTTAGCAGTGTCTGAATACCGTAAATTCTTAGGGATAACATTCAAATTTTAGACTGAGACATGAATACATTTTGCCAGTGTGGTTTATTTTTATTTATTTTTTTTTTTAAATTGACCTTCTTTTGGCTGTTTAAAGGCTTTTCCATATACTGGGCGGATTACAAGATCAAAGGCCAGAGACCATATGGAACAGACTAAGGTCGGTATCATTGTGGATAGATAATTGCTACTGAAGGAGACATTATATTTCCCCCTCCAAGTTTATCATCCATTAAAGCCTGAGACGACGTACTAGCATGGAGGTGCATTTATCAGACTTGAAGTATGAAGATTAGTGATGGCTTAGAGCAGCTGTGGCTCCATGCCGAGGAAGCTGTCACAGCGATCTTTGCATAAATGCTTCCTGTGTGACCTGTCCCAGGCTTCACCATTTTGTAGCCATCTGTCCGTCTGTCCGTCCATCTGTCTGTCTCTGTGTGTGTGTGCGACTGCCATGCTTTCTAGGCTAAGTGCGTGAAGTGCAGATCAGAGTGGAGAGCACAGAGCAGGGGGGATACAGTTCTGGGTTCTCTACTACACCGGTGGGGGGCCTGCGAGAGAATGAAGTATGCTACTGGGAAAGGCGGCGACTTCCATCGAGTAAGGAACCTAAGTTTTGTTCTTAACAGATTGGAGTCACCGCCATGTTCCTGTGACTTCTCTAGCCCTGGGCTACACACAGTACTAAGTAAAATGCCAAGGCTTTATGGGTCTTAGTGTGGGCCTAGAAATAAAACAGAGGTGTATATGGTGTGTCGGGAGGGAGAGTACATGAGTCCAGCCACTGAGTAACGTTTTAATTGGATCAAGGAAACCTTATTGAGATGCCTATATGTGGGCAGTAGTCTCGAGGTGAATGAACCCCAGGACAAATCTTTGTCTTTAGGAGAAATGTAAAATTGAGGGATTTTTGCTATTGATTTTTTTTTTTTTTTTTCTCAAGCAGTGTTGAGAATCACAGAGACTGGAGATCTGTGCTCGTTAGGCCTGTTCTATCCCACCTATACCACTGAGCAAATATCCAGACCAGGGTGCCCATGCCATTGACTGTTCACAGCTACTCATGCACCTAAGTACATGAGCTCGAGGCCAGCCCCACAACACAACAAGGCCTTATTTCAGGACAAGAAAGCCACAGTTAATGTTTTATTAGTATTTTCAGAATTCTCCAATCAGCATATAAGGAAAATTTTGTTTTCTGAGGTAAGGTCTCACGTTGCTCTGACGGGCCTGGAGTTTAGAGAAATCTGCCTGCCTCTGTCTCCTTAGTGCTGGGATTGAAGGCATGTGGCATCGGATTCCTGATATGGTTTTGAGACAGGGTCACATGCAGCCCAGATTCTGCTGCAGCTCCCTGCTGTTGAAGCTGGTCTTGAGTTGATGAATTTATGAGTTAGAAGTGCGCTTTGATTTACTATGCAGTTAAATGACAGAGTCTCTAATCTCTTCACAGACCGGGAGCAGGAATATCCCTCAGGCAGCTCAATTCGGCCAAAGACAAATTTCTGAAAAAAAACCATTAGACAGAGAGAAAAAAGGTAGGAATATTAGCGATGATGGCCAAGTTGGTGCTGCCCTGGGAATGACTGGAGAATGACAAAAGGCATCTGATTAGAACGTTTTTCCCAGTTATGCAGCCCATGGGTCCCACATCAGGGAAAGTGGCTGGATCAGTGGCGGCTACTCAGAGGGCCAAGCAGATGGCCGGAACAGTGCCATCTACCACAAGAAAGCCAGTCACAAGAGCCACCAATGGTAAGAAGAGATCATTGTCTGCATGCATATGTACAGTAATACAGTTTATAAAGACCAAGAAAGAAAAAAGGATCATGGCCCTGAAATATGTGTGTTAATAATATAAAAAGTATTGGATATGCACGCTGAAGTACGAAACTGTTAATGGATCATGGGTGAGGGGTGTGTGTGTATCTGTGTCTGTGTGTGTTTGGATGTATGTGTGTATGGGGGTGGGGGTGTGTATGGGGGTGGGGGTGTGTATGGGGGTGGGGGTGTGTATGTGTGTATGTATGGGGTGTGTGTATGAGTATGTGTATGGGTGTGGATGTGTGGATGTATGTGTGTATAGGTGTGTGTGTGTGTTTGTATGTGTGTATGGGTGTGTGGGTGTGTATGTGTGTGTGTATGTGTGGGAGTGTGTGTATATGTGTATGAGTATGTGTGTGTGTGTGTTTGGATGTGTGTGTATGGGGGTGTGTGTGTGTGTTTGGGTGTATGTATGTATGGGGGTGTGTGTGTGTTTGGATGTATGTGTGTATGGGGGTGTGTGTGTGTATGGGGGTGTAGGTCACAGGTCGACAGTGGGCTTCTTCTCCGTCACTCTTCACCTGGCTTTGGGAGGTGTGGTCTCGACCTGGAGCTTGAGAGTGCAGCTAGACTGACCGGCCATCAAGCTCCAGGATCCAGCAGGCTTCGCTTCCCTAGCTTTGGCTGTAGATGAGCGCTGCAGCTCACAGCTTTTCCAGGCGTCCCGGGGCCCTTGAGAGAGTACACATGTACAGTAAGCACTTTGCCTGCTGGACTGCTGCACCAGCCTCTTGTAGCTTTCTTTCTGGCTTTTTTTTTTTTTTTTTTTTTTTTAGTTTTAGTTTTTCTTTCATTTTATGGTTTTACCTGAGTGTATGCCTGTGTGCCACGGGACTGGTGTCCCTGGAAGCCAGAAGAAGGCATCTGATCTTCTGGGACTGGAGTTATAGAGGCTTGTAAACCTCCATGTGGGTGCTGGGACTCAGCCTCTGTAAGAGCAATCCATGTCCTCAACCCGAGCTCTGAGTCTGGTGTCTTTGAGACGAGGGCTCACCGTGTAGCCGAGGCTAGCCCGCACTCTCGATCCTGTTGCCTCAGGCTCCCTAGGGAATGCTGCAGTTACAGACATGTGAGTCTGTTTTGTTGGTTGGTTTAGTGTTGACAGTAAGATGTGTTTTCTTTCATAATAAGTCTTCGTTTAGCAATCAGAAGAAGAGAAAGGAAACATCTTATTTTGAAAGATGGTTTGTATTTCACAGGACATTTCACTCGTTTTTGTCCCTTTCTGGTGTGACTGTAATCATAAAAGTTGAAGACATGCGGCCCTGTTTTTGTCTCGTCCAAACTCTGCCAGATTACCTAGCACTTTAGTCTGCAGCATTGATGTTATAAATTGGTTACGCTACTTCACTTTCTGTTTCAGAGAACGGATCAGAAAGAAGGGGACCAAGTAGAGGGGGACCTGCCGGAAAAGCAGAAGGCGAGCTGGACAAGGTAGGTTGCAGGCCTCACTTCCCAGTGCCAAACCTCGCTGTCAGGGAGCACTGAGTCACCTCGGGAGAACATGCTGTTTCCTGTTGGTCGGTCTCATCCTCTCACACTGAGAGCTGTTGTTCTGCTGATATTATTTACAACCTAAAGCTGTTTTTAAGTTAGTTATTTATCTTTAATTATTTTATGCATATGGGTATTTTGCTTGCACATAGACTTTGTGCCCCCTGTGTGCCTGGTGCCTGAGCAGCCAGAAGAGGAAGTCAGGTGCCCTGGAATGGATTTCAGGTGGTTGTGAGGCTCCGTGTGTGGGCCAGGAATCTCTGGGTGCCCGGAAAGGAAGCCAGTGCTCTTAACCAGAGCCTTTGACCTAGCTCCCCTAATCCAAGGTTATTCTTACAAAGCATTTGGTCCTCTAGAACAGGAGTCGGTCAATAAATACTAGGTTCTCATTCTCAAAGACTTGCAACATTTCATGTAATTTTGGTAAAAACATTTTGTTAGTTGGATTTTTCCATTTTAGTTTTAATACATTTTTATTATAATAACTACAAGGTATAGGTTAATAAGGACTGGCTCTGAATTACAGCATTGGCTTAGTATTTAACCCTCTGATTTCAAGTGTACATTTTTTAAAGAGACAGAGCCGGAGTTGGAGGCAGTGGTGAGCCTCTGGGACCCCTCCTCTCTCTAGTTCTCCAAAGATCAGCCGTCACTCTCAAGAACCGAGCCACCACAGGGTCCAGCTCGCTTTTCTGTAGCTGCTCTTGTTATCTGTGTCCTTTCATAATGGTCGGACGCGTTCCTGGGAGAGAAATTCCAACTCTGTGCTGCTGGCTTCTCCCCAGATCATTTCTTCCCAAGGCGAGCGTGAAGAGAAGCATTTGCAGGTGCACAGCAGCGTGACAAACGAAGTGGAAAGCTTGCGGGAGACAGTGCCTGCAAAAGGGAGAGAGAGGGAGTCCTTCGCCCCCGAGCGCTGTGCCTTTCAGCCCCCACGTGGTCTGAAGACCTACCAAGTGGCTCCCCTGAGTCCCAGAAGTGCCAACGCTTTCCTGACGCCCAGTTGTGACTGGAACCATTTAAGACCAGAAGTGTAAGCAGACACAAATACTAACACACAAGTAGTCTTAATAATGAGCACTTTCCTAAAAGGGGTAACAAATGCCTTTCTTCATTTCTACTTTTTTTTTTCCTCTGCACTGTGTTTAGCTAGTAAAAGTATGCTCGGTATAAATCACAAAAAGTAAATTGTTCAGAAAAGTTCTTCAGAAGCCTACAATAATATCTGATAGTTTTGCAATTTCCTCTGAATTTTCTTCATCATAAATATATAGGGTACGGGTTTTTCTGTGTAGCCCTGGCCGTCATGGGATTTGCTCTGTAGACTAGGCACTATTGCTAGTGCTTTTTGCTTTTAATAGGGACTTAATCATAACCTGTAAATAATATTTACCTAATTTATTTACCTTTGTAAAGCTTTATTTTATGTGCATGGGTGTTTTGCTTCTGTGTATACAAGTGCACCACGTGTGTGCGATGCCTGTGAAGCGAGCTAGAGTTCCAGGTGTCGTGAGCTGCCTGTGGGTTTTGGGAACTGAACTCGGAGTTATCTGCAAGAGCTACACACACTTGACCCACTTCTCCAGCCCCGTAGTTGTTCTGTTGTTTCTTTTTTGTTGTTGTTGTTTTGTTTTTTTTGGTAGGGCTGAGATAGCAACTCACTCTGCGGCCTAAGCAGTCTTAGGAAATCATTTATGATTTTTAATTATGTGTGTCTTTGTCTGTGCGTGTGCGAGCACGAGCGCTCGTGTGTGTGTGTGTGTGTGTGTGTGTGTGTGTGTGTGTGTGTGTGTGTGTGTGCGCGTGCGGTGCGCACACGCTCGTGTTTGTGTGTCAGTGCTCGTTAGTATTGAGGCCAGAGGCATCAGGTCTCCCTAGAGCTACAGTTAGAGGCAGTTGTGAGCCACCTGATGTGGTGCTGAGAACTGAGCTTGGGTCCTCTGCAAGAGCAATAGGTCCTCTTAACCCGGGAGCCACTCTTCTGCCTGCCCTCTTGTCAGCTACCTCTAGTGATAGGAAATCTGCACAGTGGGGAGAGGAAGGACAAGTGGAACCCCCAGAGGAAAAGGCAGATCTGCCCCGCCCGCAAAGACCAGGTTGTTGTCGTACACTAACTACTAGGAATCACTCAGCAGCACCCGCAGCTGCTGATAGCTTTAAAAAGTCTTTTATTAAGAGTTTGACATCTTTAAATTCTACTGTAACGAGTTTAATAGAGTTGCCTTAGTCTCATTACTGTTTAAAAATTTCCTGCCCAGAATAGGCTTTTTTAAAAATTTTTTTAAGACAGAATTTCTTCGTGGAGCCCTGACTATTCTGAAACTTTTTCTGTAGACCAGGCTGGCCTCAAACTCACAAAAATCCTCCTGTCTCTGCCTCCAGAGTGCTAGGATGCACTAGCCCAGTCATAGTAAGCTTTTTTTTTTTAAGATTTATTTATTTTATTTTATGTGAGTTAACTGTCGCTGACTGTCGCTGTCTTCAGACACACTAGAAGAGGGCATCAGGTCCCATTACAGATGGTTGTGAGCCACCATGTGGTTGCTGGGATTTGAACTCAGGACCTCAGGAAGAGCAGTCAGTGCTCTTAACCACTGAGCCATCTCTCCAGCCCCCAGAATAAAAAACTTTAGGGGTTGGGGATTTAGCTCAGTGGTAGAACGCTTGCCTAGGAAGCGCAAGGCCCTGGGTTCGATCCCCAGCTCTGAAAAAAAGAAAAGAAAAAAAAAACCAAAAAAAACTTTAAAGGTAGAAAGCCAGGTTGGCTGGTCCATGCCTATAGTCCTAGCTGGGAAGACTGAAGATGCAGTTTGAGAGTTTGAGGCCACTCTCAGTTTCATAGCAAGATATCATGTCAAAAACAAACAAGAAACCGTAAAAGGTGTCATTTTATCCCTGCATCCATGATACTGGACATCTGAGGCCAACACCCAATCGTCTGCTGGGGCTAAGGGCATGTATCGCCCCATCTGAAGAGAAATTTATTAAATAAAAGCCACTCTGTGTGTTACATAATGAGGCCTGCTCTCTAAAAAGCAAACTTTTCTATTTTATCCTGTTTTTTTTTTTTTTCTTTTTTTAAGCAACACTTTCAAATCTTTTAGATACATACATATATGTGAACTTCATTTTTTGTGATTTTTTTTTTTCCTATTATTTTTAGTGCCACAACTCAAGACACAACAAATGAAATCTCGGTACAGCAAGAATCAAATAAATCACGATTTGGTTTGGATTCACAAACAGACTCTAGGAAAGGTATGTCGTTTTAATTAACGCTGTCGCTTCTCTGGCTTACGATTTTGTAGAATTTCATGTGAGCTCATTTTCTCTGTGTAGTTCTTGTGTTGTGTCCAGGGCTTGGGAAATGAGGAGGAGGAGCTCCGGGAGGGCAGAGCTGGGTGTGGGCGGGGCTCGCCGTGGGAGGAGACACTGCTGTGGCTTTCCAGGCCTTGGGAAGAGACCCTTTCAGAACTACAGGAGAGCAGAGAGCATGCTTGAGGGCTGACGCTGGTAGATGACCTGTGACCTCCACACGCGTGGACACAGGAATATTAACAGCCATGACAGAGGTGATGTGAACAAAGTGACCGAGGCGGAGACAGAGTTTAGATAAAACCAAAGGACTGTAAAAGTCTCCTGGGGGGGAGTGTCACTTTATGAATTGTTCTTCAATGAATGTTTTTGTTTATGCCGTAGAATGTGGCTTAAATCAGAAGGACGCTTCTACATCAAGTTCAGATCACCTTTCAGTGAAAGGAATCACCTCATCTGAAGCAGGTGACGGTCAGACGGGTCAGCTGCAGCACGACGTGCCGTATTTCAGGTTTGTGGTCGTTACTGTAAGACTTGGCATTCACGTCTAGGCCGCTCGTCCCAGATAGAAGTGTTGGATTGTGTGCACAGACGTTGAGTATGGTAGATGGCGAGGAACTGGCCTTGGATGTCTTTCACTTGCAGGTGGGCGTAAAGATGGTTTCCAGTCAAAGAGTGGCACGTGTGTGAGGGGAAGTCTCCTTCCCAGCCCTGGGGTCTGACTCTTCCTTGCAGGCCTTAACTGGCTTTCTGTTTGTTTGTTTGTTTGTTTTGTTTTGTTAATATTTTAAGGGATAAATACTGCATTTCAGGACAAACACCTTTAAGTCTTGTACAATCTATTGTTTTGTTCGCGTCTGTGGTAAGTGTTGCTGACATCCTGTTCTAGCACCTGAAGAACTTTCTCGTGCGTGGGTACAAACCCCACCTCCCCTGCTGTGTCTCCGCTCACTTGGTGGGACTCGGTTGGTGTGAATAAACAGGGTTCAGCCAAAGCCAAAACTGAAAAGGGAAAAGCTGGAGGTGTCATTCGGCAGTGTCCCTCCTGGCATCCATTAGGTATTGAATAAACGGGCCAGGCCTGCAATCTCAGCACTCAGGAGGTAGAGCCAGGAGGATCCGGAATTTAAGGCCATCCTTGGCTACATAACAAGTTCCAGACAACTGGGGAAGCATGAGAGCTTGCCTTTTTCTTTTTAAAATCCTTTGCGAATTCCATACGACGTATTTTTACCAGATTCACCCCAGCATCCTTCTTTAATGCTTTCCTGGTCCGCACCTGCCTCCAAACCCAGCAAGTCTTTTTATTGGTTTAAATAACCTATGGCTTCTCTTTGTGAGTGTACTGTCCACTGGAACATGCTCGACCTACCAGAAGCCATACCTTTAAAGAGAACCGACTCTTTCTATCCCCCTGAAGTCATCAGCTGTCAGGGCTGAGACCAGACCATCTTTGAAAACACAAAGCAAACACTGATTCCCATGCCATTCCCTCAGCAGTGTCGGAAGTTGCTGTTATTTCCCCAGGACAGGTCTCGCAGGGTTTCAGAGCTTCGTCATCCAGCTAGAGGACATGCCATCTTCCTGTGGTACCTCTGTTGTTGGTTGGTCGGCGTGTTATATATGTAGGTGTCATGCTTACACATATGCTAGCCTTACACGTATGCCAGTGCATTGCGTGTGGCTGCTACCTGCAGAGGGCACACCAGAGGATTTTAGATCCCCTGGAAGTGGAGTGAGCAGAGGGCTGTGAGCTCTGTGTGGGCGCTGAGAATCAAACAGCACTCCTAACTGACGAGCCAGGCTTCTTCTATTTTAATTATCCTTTTCTGAGCCTTTCGTGTTAGCAGCCACTTGAATCGCTTCTACAGTTATAATGTAAGGGTGTCTCGAGGTGTCCCTAGTGTTCGATGTCCTAAGACCCTGAGGTGACCAGCTAAGTGATGTCAGGGCTAAGCTTCATCCCAGCCCTCAGTACCTCAGTCCTTGTGTCTTAAGTCTGTCTGTTGAATGAACTAAGCCTTTTTCTTCCGTTCATTTCTGAGCTTTCCACTGTTTCGTCAAACCCAGAGCCGTGCGTGAGCTGTGGACGTGCTCTGTCACTGAGCACAGCTCTAGGCCTAACTTCTCTTTTAGGAAATCAGAGCTGACGGGGTTGGGGATTTAGCTCAGTGGTAGAGCACTTGCCTAGCAAGCGCAAGGCCCTGGGTTCAGTCCCCAGCTCCGAAAAAAAGAAAAGGGAAGAAAAAAAAAAAAAAGGAAATCAGAGCTGAGCACGGTGCAGAGGCTCACACCTCCAAACCAGCGCTTGGGAGGCTTGGGTTTCAGGCTGTGTGTTACACACTGAGCGGGTGCACAGGGAGTCGACCCTCCCATGCCTTGTTTGATTTCCTTTTATCTCCCCTGAGTTTGTTGGTATTTTTCTAGTTTTTCTTATTAAGGTGAGGGGTACACCATGTAAGTGTCACTGTACATGTGCAGCGCACAGGTATTAAATACACCCATAGTGTCATGTGGCCATCACCTCCACCATCTCCATAACCTTCATCTCCTGTGTTCTGTATCAAGACAGATCCCCATTTCTCCTAAGAGCCTCTAGCAAGCGCCTTTCTAGTCTCTCTCTCCATCTTTTCTACTAAGTGCATCGTGCAATTAAGTAGAACCACACACTATTTGCCTTTATTAATTAATTTATTTGGGGGGAGATTGGAGAGTTGTTTGAGACAGGGTCTCTTCATAGTCCTTCTGTCCTGGGACTTACTCTGTAGACCAAGATGGCCTTGAGTTCCCAGAGATTCACCTGCCTCTCCTGCCTGAGTGCCATGCTTGAAGGTGTGCGTCACCACTGTCCAGCCTCTTTTTTTTTTTTTTTTTTTTTTTTTTTTTTTTTTTTTGAGCTGGGGACCAAACCCAGGGCCTTGCGCTTAATTCCCCCAACCCCTTCTTCATTTGTTTTAAGACGGTCTCAAGTAGCCCAGACTTGGTGAGGCAGGAGATGTTCCTGCATCAGCCTTCTGACTGGTGGGGTTTTAGACATTTATCTACCACCCCAGGCCAGCGTTCATTTTTGTGACTTGTTTCTTCCTCTTAGCATAGTGTCCTTAAGATGGATAGATAGATAGATTGATAGATTGATTGATTTTTGAGTTGTGATCTCAATGTGTAGTCCTAACTGGCATGTACTTTACTTTGTAGACCAGACTGGTCTCCAACTCATGGGCAGTCCTCCTGTTTGTGCCCAAGAAGTGCTGAGATTACAGACCTGTGCTGTTGTCCTTTCTCATGGTTGGATAGTACTGGGGGTGGGAGGCTGGGCTGGAGGGAGAGCTCAGAAATTAAGGGTTCTTTGCTGCTTTTACAGAGGAGTTTGGTTCCCAGCAAACATGGCAGCCCCCAACCAGCTGTCACTTCAGGGAATCCGTACCCTCTTCTGTCCTTCAAGGGCAAAGCATTCACACATGAAAGTAAATAAAGAAACGTGCTACTCCATATGAATCACAGTTTGCCTCTCCCTGGATCCGTCAACTGTGTTTCTGTTGTTTGTTTTGTTCTTATTCTTGTTCATGACAGCACCATGCTGTGTTCTCCTGGCTGGCTTAAAATGCACTCTACACGTTTTGAACCTGACTGGCCCAGAGCTCCCTGTAGCAGTCTCCAATGTCGATGGCTCCTTCTGTCTCTGACTCTGGTGCCACCACACCCAGCTGTGTTGGCACTTGGCTCGTGTCCCTCTTTTATTGGCTACAGTTTCTGGGAACATGAGTGTCAGTGTGCCTTTGGGACCTTGCTCTCGGTTCTTTGTGTGCACTGTGGGATGTGTGTATGAGCACAGATTTAACTCCTCCTACGTCAGGTCTCAGCCTTAGCATTGTTCACATTGAGATTGCGTCCTTCTTGTTTGGGGTCTAATCTGCACATTGTTGGGTGCTGGGAGCAGCTCTATCCTAGAGTGACAGTCAAAAACGTCTTCAGCCAGGCTGTGACATACACCTTTAGTCCTAGCCGAAGGGCGGAGGATGTTTGAGTTCAAGGTCAGGTAGGGCTCTAAGGTGAGTCCTGATCTTTAAAAAAAAAAAAGTTTCTAGAGCTGCGCTGTGGTGGCACTCACCTTTAATCCCAGCACTTAAGAGGCAGAGGCAGGCGGATCTCTGAGTTTGAGACCAGCCTGGTCTACAGAGTGAGCTCCGGTACAGCCAGGGCTGCACAGAGAAACAACAAAAGGTCTCTGGACATCAAATGTTGTCTGTGAGCAAATCTGACCAAGACTCACCATCTAATCGCCAGCCTTTGCACTGAAGGCCGCACCCTTATGGAGAGAGTGGGTTGTTCGTTCTTACCTCTTTCTGACCCAGGGTCTTGCTCTGTGGCCGTGACAGCGGCACTCACTGTGTGACCATGCTGGCTTCTCACTTACAGAGAGCTCCTCCTCCCTCAAGTGCTAGGCCTGCAGGGGTGCACTGCATGGTGAGCTTTAACCACAGACCTCACAGGGTTATCTCCAGCCCTTGGCACTCGGCTTGTCCTTAGGTCCAAAAAGAACCATGTGTGAGTATGAATTAGACACCAGACTCGTTAGACTCTAGTCAGCCTCTGAACAGGGAACAGAACATCAGGAGTGGTGGTTTGGAGGGGGGTCTTGGCATCATGCACCCAATGTGAGTTTTAGGGAGAGAGGAATGGCCATACACAAGGTATACGATGACAGGAAATGTGTCTTTCATGAGTTTTAGTATAGTTCATTGAATCCTTACACATAAAGTCTCCAAAATTACCATTGTTACTATTCTTTTTTTTTTTTAATACCTGATTTTTAAAAAATGTTTGGTTGTTTTGGTTTGGTTTTTGAGACAGGGTTTCTCTGTAGCCCTGGCTGTCCTGGAACTCACTTTGTAAACCAGGCTGGTCTTGAACTCAGAGATCAGCAACTTCTGCGTCCCGAGTTCTAGGATTTGTTTTAAACCATTCTAGTTTTATGTATTATGTCAAAATGGTAAGATTGAATTAATGTGGGCAATACTTGGAACACTAACATGTATATCATAATTTTAGAAAAATTCTGCAATCAGAAACTGACAGACTAAACTCGCACTGCCTGGACTGGGAGAAGAAGCTAGAACTGGACATTCCCGATGATGGTGAGAGAAGTCTATCTCAGTTCTGCTTCTTTTGTTGTTGTCATTGTGTTGGTTTTAGTTGTAGAGAGGTTCTCAGCACAGGCTGACCTAGAGCTCACTCTGTACTTGAACTTGAACTTTACCTCCCAAGGACTGGGCTTACAGGGTCACACCTGACAACAGAAAGTGTTATGTTGTGTATTAAGGGGTGTGTGTGTGTGTCTGTGTCTGTGTCTGTGTGTGTGTGTGTTTAGTTTTTGTTGTTGTAATAGTAGTAGTAGTAAAAGAGATTCGGCCCAGGGCCTTGTATGTGCTAAACAAATACTTGAACATCAAGTTCTATCCATAGCCCTTATTTCTATTCATTTCAAAATTAAAACTCCTGTGTTGTCCAACTTTGTAGTTTTTAAAGATTTACTTATTTACATGAGTACACTGTAGCTGTCCTCAGACACACCAGAAGAGGTGCATCAGATCTCATTACAGATGGTTGTGAGCCACCATGTGGTTGCTGGGAACTGAACTCAGGACATCTGGAAGAGCAGTCAGTGCTTTTAACCGCTGAGCCAACTCTCCAGCCCATATTTTGTTTTCTTAATGTGACCTTAGGTATAGTAGTGTTATCTAGTATTCCTTTAATCTCATTGTTCAGGAGGCAGAGACAAGGTGGATCATGAGTTCAAGGCTAGCCTGATCTACAGAAAAAATTCCAGGATAGCCAGGGCTACATAGAGAAACCCTGTCTAAAAAAAAAAAAAAAAAAAAAAACCAAAAAACAAAACAAGAAAAAAATATATTTGTATGTGTTTATATATGTATGTGTATGTTTACTCTGAATTATAATTATGTAATTATAATTATGTATAATTATGAAAACAAATTTTGGCAAAGGTACTTAGTTCCACTTATTTGGAGAAGCCATTTATAAAAAGTCACCAGTACAAGGTCCTTGGATACTTACGTGCCTTGGCCATGTGAGGTTGAAGTCTCATAAAATACAAGGTGGGGGGATCCTATTCACTGTGAAGCCGTGTATGATTGAGGGTGGACGTTGTTAACTCTTACTGGTTCTTCAAGCAGCTGGTGCTCAGTGTTGATGGCCAGTCATTTTTGTTTGCTGTAGGAATTTGATCTTGCGAGCCCCAGGGTATCCTCATACCCTGGAGGTCTCAGTTGTCTGGCTGCTATAAAGGCCTGTTTTCATTTCTTAACTTCTTTAGCTAAAGATCTTATCCGGACAGCAGTTGGTCAAACAAGACTCCTTATCATGGAGAGATTCAGACAGTTCGAAGGACTGGTGGATAATTGTGAATATAAACGCGGGGAAAAGGAGACCACCTGTACAGATCTGGATGGATTCTGGGATATGGTTAGTTTTCAGGTATGTGTCAGGTGTGTTGTCTACCTCTGCTTCCAACATCAGTAAAATGGGACGATGATTGTTCAGCTGCTGTATAGGATGAAAAGAGAGAGCTATCGGGAAGCCCCATGCAGCTGCACCACCTTCTCCCCCATGTTGTCAGTCTGTGACAATGGTGTATGGGAGGAATGAGCTGGTGCGTTACTGAGTTCCTGCTGTGCACCAGGCGTTGTGGTTAGAGACGACCAAAAGGCAGGAGAGAGCAGGGCATGGTGGCACACACGGTGCCCAATCCCAGGCAAGCACAGGTGGGTTTCTGAGTTTGAGGCCAGCCTGGTCTACAGTTCCAGACAGCCAGGGTCACACAGAAACACAGAGAATCTGACACCCTCTTACAGCACCCAACTCACGTGGGACACATATGACCTCTCAGGCACATGCATCTAACATACACACATAAAATAAAATCAATCCTGAAGGAAGGAAAACGAAGCAAGGTCACTTGTGCGGGCGGCTACACCTTTAATCTCATCGCCCTGGGAAGCTGAGGCTATAGAATTTGCATTCAGAATTGGATTCAGAATTAGGAACAACATACAGTGCTTTCTGCTGTGCAGGATATCCGTAGGTTACATGCAAATGCCAGGGATCCCACCCTCTCCGGGGTGTGGTGCTGAGGACCTGACTTGGGGCTTTCCCTCTGCTGGGCAGGCACTTGGTCATTAAGTTGTTCCTTCTCTGGATTTGGAATTTGTAGGGTTTCTTCTCTCTCCCTTCCCCTCCTCCTCCTTAAAAAAAAAATGAGAAAGAAAGCATGAAAATGAACAATCCAATTTAAAATTTTGGAAAAAAGACCTGGATGGATGGATGCCGTAGCACAGGACAGAAGCTGGTGGCGAGACGGCGAGTTTCTGAAGTGAGGTTCAGCACGGCTCGCCATCAGACGTTAATAGATGAAGCAGGAAGGTCGCAGCTAAGCAGGCAGCATGGGAGAATTGGCCATATATGACGTCCTTTATGTAGGGTTTAAAGGTTTCTAGACCAAATATGTCAACAGTTTTACTATAAAGGTTCTTGATTTGGGTCAGGCACGTCTTTGATCCCAGCACTCAGGAGGCAGGGGCAGGCAGAACTATGAGTTCAAGGTCAGCAGGGTCTAGGGAGAGAGTTCCAGGGCAGCTAAGGCTGCACAGAGAAACCTTCTTTCAAAGCAACAACAAAAATCTTGAGCACATAATTTCCAGTGACTTTAACTGAATAAACCCCGGCTTTGGGAGGTGGAGGGTGGAAGATTGGGAGTTCCCAATGTTTTCTTGGACTGTACAGCAAGTTGTGGGCCATCCTGGGTTGATGTGAGTCAGTTTCTCTCTGTCTCTCTGTCTCTCTCTCCCTCTCTCCCTATCTCTCTCTCTCTCTCTCTCTCTCTCTCTCTCTCTCTCTCTCTCTCTCTCTCTCTCTCTCTCACACACACACACACACACACACACACACACACACACACACACACCCTAACACACAGGATTTTAAGTTTAATAACTACCAGTTCTAAATCACCATTTTGTTTTGTTTGACATGGTCATTCATTTTAGAGTCCTAAAGTAGCAATTAACATAGCATTAATTGGATGAACTTGGGCTTTTATTACCAGGTCGATGATGTAACCCAAAAGTTCAACAACCTGATGAAACTCGAGGAGTCTGGATGGAAAGACAACAGTAATCCAAGCAAGAAAGTCGTCCGGGTAGGTCTGTGCGCTTCTACCCAGATTTCTAGCACAAATTCTCTGACTTTTGTTTTTATTAATTTATCTCTGTGGGTGGGCGGGCCAGTCGGGTTGTGCCACGAGGTGCAGGTGAGGATCAGAGGACAAGTTGGAGGCGCTGGTTCCTCACTTCTGCCATGGAAACTTTGACTGTTCACAAACTAAATTTCATATGGTGCTTATTCTGATTGGTGTGGGGGCAGGGGAGCAAGAATATAGTCAACACAAAATGTAAGATGTCTTCTTCCAAAAGGAAGAAAGTGACACATGAGCGGTGGAGTTGAGGTGACTGAAGTGCTCCTAGACAGTAGGTGGATGGGCATGTGTTTTATTCTGAGAGCTGGACCTGTGTCGATGTGGGCGGTGCGACAGCTTTGTAGTGCCAGCTCTTTAGAGGCTGGGCAGAATGATTACCATGAGTTCAAGGCCAGTGTGGGTTGTAGCACGGATCAGGACAGCAAGGACTGTAAAGCAAGACTCTGCTGTACAAAACCAGAGCAAACCTATGTGTATGTATGTGCTTGCGATTGCAATAGCAGATAATTTGCGTTTTGTTTAAGCTGAACTCTAGAGAGTCACACACATGTTAAGCTTCAGAGCAGTCCAATTAGAGGGCGCTGCAGTCACAGTTTATGGTTGAAAATCCCAAAACTCCAAAAGATGGAATCATTTGCCCAAGGATTTCATTCCAGGTTTGTTTGTTTTTAAGTTTATTTATTATGTATACAGTGTTCTGCCTGCATGTATCCCTGCAGGCCAGAAGAGGGCATCAGATCCCATTACAGGTGGTTGTGAGCCACCATGTGGGTGCTGGGAATTGAACTCAGGACCTCTGGAAGAGTAGCCATTGCTCTTAACCTCTGAGCCATCTCTCCAGCCCCATTCCAGGGTTACTTGTTTCAGAGCGCATGCTCTCAGTGGGCAGATCATACCCCCTCACTGTTGGCATGCTTCCTGTGGGGCAGACTGGAAGACATGCTTTGCTAATCTAATAATCCACTTAGAGGGCTTAAAAACATGTGCTTCTCTTTCTTACACATTGTAGCTTGCAGAGACCTGTAACTCCAGCTCTCGGGGGCTGGACTCTGGGGGCGCCTGCACTCATGCATATTCTCACACAGAAACACACACATGTACACACATCTTTTAAAAAGTCCATCTTACTTACGCCCCATGGACATTTGTCAAATTAAATGGTCAGTTTTCTTCTGATTTTAGAAGTACACTTAGTTTATAAATTTAGGTTGATACTTTATACTGTGTTATACAAACTAAGCTGTTCTGAATTCTGTCTTAGTAAAGAAACTTTATTATTTCTTCTCAATGAAATCTCACTACAAAGATCTGAGAGGAGGAAAGGTTAGTTCGTTGAGCACAGTTTAAATCTTCTGTAATAGCAAAGGATGTTATTTAAAGAGGGGCTAGTGTAATATTTGTCTTTTGGGGTGGGTCTTACTAAGTATCCCAGCCTGAATTCAAACATGAAATCTGTTGGGGTCTAAAAGTCACCCCATACCACACGAGTACCAATCTCAGTTAAAAGGGATGGTTTATGGAACGCATACCCCAAGCCTGACTAACCAGGGCAACAGCTCAAGGCTGTGCGCTGGACATCTCTCAGGGCCAGCTTATGAAGGCTAAACCTACATGAGCCCCTACGCAGGTGCTGGAAGTGCTGCCCAGTGGTCAGCCCCGGCTCAAGCCGTTTTAAACGCACTTTACTTTGATGGGTCCTACATAAATGAACCTTATAGTCATGGAATTTCAGATTAACAAACCTCAGAACGTTTAGAACGTAAGTTACATGGGGAACATGGCCCTAATCTGAATCAAGTTGTTTTTCTGGGTCAGTGACTGGCAGGCATATTACAGCAATGATACAAAATAGCTGGAACAAAATGGCTGCCGCTACAATGGGGGCAGGGGGAGCTTCAAAAGAATCCTCTGCCTCAGCCCAGGGTCCTGGGATTACAGGCTTGCACTGCTGCTCCTGACATACGGTGGGTATTTAATTGCTTAGCTCTCAAAATAATAATACATCAGTGGCTCTATCGTATAATAATTGTAATTCTCCCCATGACCACCAGATGTCTCTCCTGCATTGTTTAGTCTGGTTGGGGCGAACTTTATGAAACTTGAAGTTCCCCCCACCACCAGTGACACACTTCTCCAACCAGGGCCTACCTACTCCAGCAGGGCCACATCTATTCTGCCAAACAGTTCTCTTGACTGGGGACCAGCCATCCCCACACGTGAGCCTGTGGGTTCATTTTCACCCACATCACACAAGGCGATGCTCAACTGGTGGGGCCTCCTTTAATACCAGCCGGTCCTTAGGTTGAAATGGGTGTGCATTCAAGCCAGCGGGGACAACATAGTGAGACCCTGCTTCAGAATAAAGAGTTAAAGGGAACCATGTCAGGGCTCGGGGCAGTCTTCAGTACCACAGGGGCAGGAGAAGGCGGGAGTGAACACCTTTAATTACTATTCCTCCTTGCAGAAAAAAATCGTGCCTGGCAAAACAAGCAAAGCAAAGCAGGACGAAGACGGACGAACGGCAGCTAGGAGTCGTCTCGCCGCCATAAAGAACGCAATGAAAGACCGGCTGCGGCAGGAAGCGCAAGCCCAGACTGCAGTTCCAGAGATCCCAATGGCAGCCGACAAAATAGTGTTCGATGCTGGCTTCTTCAGAATCGAGAGTCCTGTTAAGTCGTTCTCAGGTTTGTAGTGGGGGCTTGAGTAAAAGGTCGAAAGTGACTTTCACTTGAAAAGACCCCGTGCACTGATTTCTAGAAATAGGCTCCATGCTGGCAGGCCCACACGCGCACATCACGGTTTGAGAGGTTGTGCTCATACTGGCTTGTGCGGGATTTGTCTTTTAAGATCCCGTTGGTGTTTTCCAAGTGATGTCATAGCTGCCGCTGCCGTGCAGTCCCAGTCTGTGAGGTTCTGTGGCAAGCTAGGTTAGAGTGACTGCTGAGGAAGGGGACCTGAGCTGTCTCGCTTCCCTCAGGCGTGCAGTCAACCGCAGGCCCTCTGCATGGGGGTGGGGAGGCAACTGAGCTGCTGCGTTTGAGATGCTTGGGGTCAGACTCAGCCTGACTCGTGCTCGGCAAGCACTTGTCCCTTGAGCTACAGGCTCCCTCTCTGAATTCTCTCAAAGACAAGTCCTGGCTAAGTTCCCCAGGCTGTCCTTGGACTCATGCAGACCTGCAGCCTGCTGTGGTCCTGCTGCCCGGGCCTCTGGAGAGGCTGTGGTGTGAGGCCGCACATCCCTGCACTCAGGGCTTTCTGTGTGCCGCTCACCCGAGGTCATTCCCCTACCTCCTGCTAGGACTGTGCTTCTGGCACCGGCCTCTCACGTGCATGGTGGAGGAAGCCAAGGGTCTCAGCGGTTTGTTTGCAAACACGTGCTTGTTCTTCGTTCCCATGACTGACCTGTGTTTCAACTGTGCTTGGTAACCGTCTACAGCAGGGTGTAGCCTGTCTCAACTTTACCAGGAAATAAATACTCTGAATGACCAAAGGAACTTGTTAACACACTAGGTTTCGTTCTTTTTCCCGCTTTCCTTTTTTTTTTTTTTTTTTTTTACACCGGGTTTCTTTGTGTGGCCCTTTGTGTCCTAGAACTCACGGTATAGACCAGGCTGGTGTCAAACTCACAGAGATCTCTTGGCTCCTCCTCCTCCATGTTGAGACTAAAGGTGCACGCCATGGCGTCTCTGAGTCAGCACTTAGGACCCAAGCACTCGCTTGCCTGAGTGAGCTAAGGCTAGCTCGCCTGCTAATTTACATTATGCCTTTAAAATATCCTTACTGTTACCGCTTATTGTAAGTTTTAGTGTTTTATTTTATGTATATGCATGCTTACCTACACGGTCGTCTGCCCGTGTGTGTGGCTGATGCCTGTGGAAGCCAGAAGAGAGCATCAGATCCTCAGGCCCTGGGGCCACAGCTGTGTGAAACACCATGAGGTGTGGGAACTGAACCCGGTTCCTCCAGAGGAGCATCCACCATTCTTGAATACCGAGCCTCTCCAGCCCCAATCATGCCTTAGATGAGTTCTGTAACATCGTGGGCATGGCATAGCAAAGCGAAGCATGGGCTAACGTGGCAATCCTCTTGTCACAGAAGGTCCCTGGCACTGGCAGTAACAAGAGTAGGCTCTGTACTGCCTTTCTGAACAAAAAATGATCGAAAAGACTGTCGATGGAGGTTGTTTGTTCTTTTCTAGTCCTGTCCTCTGAACGTCGTTCTCAGAGGTTCGGAGCACATGAGTCTGCCAGCAGAGCTGTGCCTGAGGGCAGGGCTGCAGGGGACCTTCTCAGACAGAAGACGCCACTGGAGAGGCCTGACCCTGACCCGCAGAGCAGCACGATCGAGCACGTTGATCGGACGTTTTCAGATGGACTTGGAAGCAGGTATCTCTTTAATGTGTATTGTGAGATTAACGGTGTTGACATGAGCTGCCATTCCATACAGTTAAGCTGGTGGAGTGTGACAGCTGTACGTTTCTAATTAAACTTATAACCCCGCACCATGGGCAAGTCTGGCTGTATTCTGAGGAAACAGACGTCCTGTTTCAGGTTGGCTTCAACTGTTGTGTGTTGTAGTCCAAGCCACTCAGGAGACTGAGGTGGAAGGAGTATTTCACCAGGAGTTTGGAACCAGCCTTAGCAACAAACACCACATGTCTTAAGAGAAAGCACCAAGACTGAAGTTGATAAGTGGTCCTGTTGTGAATGGCAAAAGTGCAGTACACGGGAGAGAAGCAATGTGGTGTCCTCTGTGCACGGCTCAAAGCCACCCATGTGACATGCAGCTCGAACACGTGGGACAAGTCATTTGCTCAGCCTCACGCTCCTTGTCTGTGGAACAGGAGCGCTCTGCTGTTGGTGGGGGTAAAGAGGCTCGTGCCCTCGTACCGTGGTTATAGAGAAAATGCCCAGTGTGTAGACATCGCTTTAGGACATTAACTCGTGACAGCCCTTACTGTAGCCATGCCAGACGCTGGAGGAGAAACCCAAGTGTATCCTAGTGAGGTTTAGCTTGCAATTGACCCAGCTGATCCGTTCTCTACACAGTCGCATCAGCTTAGCCTGCTGCGCTTACAGCGGCTCATCTGAGAGGGAAAGGGGACCGTGAGGAGTAGGAAGCTGTACTCTGATGTCTGGAGAAGATGCGGGGCTTGTTACTAATCTGAACTTTGGAAAATGTTGAACACTCCTCGTCGCAAAAACATACCACTAAGTGTGGTATGGGGTGGGGGCAGGCCCTGTGTGTCAAAATAGAAAAGGCACATGGAAGTCCTTAACTAATTTTTAATACATACCTTTTAGGGCCACAAAAATGCTTTTTGGTATTATAAGAAAAACTGTTTTTTAAGATACCAATTTATTATCATGCTGCTTTGTATAATTATAGTTCATTATCTGTATTACGAAGATCTGTAATAGCGGTTGAGTCATATTGTAATTGTCCCTCCCAAAATCAGTTTCTGGGACCAGCAACAGTGGGTAAAGGCATTTGTTTTGCCAGCCTGTGGCCTTCAAATACACACACACACACACACACACACACACAATGTTTTTTAAATGTTCTGTTGCAAACATCTTACAAGAAGGCATCTTAAAAATAAACAGCTTAGAACCAGGCAGTGGTGGCGCATGCCTTTAATTCCAGCACTCGGGAGACAGAAGCAGGTGGATCTCTGTGAGTTCGAGGCCATCCTGGTCACAGCAAGACAAACTTGAAAATAAAATTGCAATCTGTTTAATTACTTCGAATGTGTAGATTCACGCATGCATGCTGTGACATGTGTGAAAGCCAGAGGGCAGCTCTCAGTGAGCAGTTCTCTCCCCAACATGTGGCTCCAGGGGTGAGCTCAGGTCACCAGGCTTGGTGGCAGGCTCCTTTACCTAGGAATCACCTTATTGGCCCTTGAAGAGACTATGACAGATAAATTTTTTTAAAGTTTTTTTTTTTTTCTTTTCGGAGCTGGGGACCAAACCCAGGGCCTTGCACTTGCTAGGCAAGCGCTCTACCGCTGAGCTAAATCCCCAACCCCAAAGTTTTTTATTAACATACGAAAGAGTGGGTTTGTGGTTCTGGTTTTGGCTGGTCCTGGGATTGAACACAGAGCTTTCACATGCTAGGCAAGCACCCTCTGCCAGCCCTGGACTTCGTTGTTGTTGTTTCCAGTTATATTGTTTTCTATGTTCGTTGTGTCTGTCTGTGTCTGTGGGCACAAACATGCTCAGATCTGGTCTCTACTTACGTTTATGATTAAATATATTGAGTTATACTATCAAGTAAGCATGGCCAACTTGCAGGCGTGATAGCCCATCTGTGGATCCAGCACTTGGGAAGCTGAGGCAGGAGCGTTGAGAAGCCAACCTGGGTTATGTAGCAGGAACGGTCACACAGGACACAGCAAAGTCGCTTCACAGTGCCTGAGCTGCTTTGCTTCAGAGCCCAGCCTCACCCTGACCTGTTCCAGTCCTGTGGCTCTGGGTTTGACTGACAGTCAGCGTTGCAGGTGGACCCGTATTAGCCTGAGCAGTTGGCATGGGAAGGGGCCTGTGAGCTTCTAGGGAAAGGGGGCGTCGTCTGTGTGGCCATCATACAATAACTGTCCAGTCTGTACAGATGAGCAGGCTCCTGGGCCAGGCTCTATGTTCAGTTCCACTATGCAAGCTAGTGGCCTCCATGCAGGGTGGATGACTGTGATGTGTTTCGTTACTGGTGTATAATACCACGGCTCGTTTCAGGTGCAGCCAAGTAGAAGACATCCTGTGTCCTGTACAGCAAGACTCAAGTGACGTAGAGCATGTAAGTCCTTGTGCGCGGTGGTGACAGGGTGGTGGCAGGGTGGCGGCAGGGTGGCGGCCGGCAGCCATGGGTGTGGTGTGTTTATGAAGACACTAACAGGCAGAGTCGTCGTTCCCGTTCGACTGTTCCTTGGGTTGTTTGAAGCCATGCTATGTTCTTCAGGACATATCAAGATGGCCTCTTTAAAGTTCTTTGAAAGAATTGCTTTCTGTCTCTGTGTTTTGCCTGCATGTATGTCTATTCACTGTGTGCATAGTCTCCTGGACCTGGAATTACAGACGGTTGTGAGCTGCCATGTGGGTGCTGGGAATCAAACCCAGGCCCTTTGAAGGGTAGCCAGTGCTCTTAACCTCTGAGCCATCTCTTGCCATGGCCTCTAATCTTTGAACCAGATTTGATGGTGACAGTAACTACTCATCTGTGTTATTACATCTGGATTCCTTCACTCCGTAGGCCTTGAACTGGAACCTTCTTGCCCCAGAGTCCTGGGGACACCAGGCCCAGTTTGCTCTTGTAATTTACTTTCTCTTCCCAAAAACATGTGGCACTCTGAGCTGAGTGGGCGCCTGCTGACAAGGCTGCTGTCTTCCTCCCGGTGTTCTTTATGATCTGTGCAGATGTCCTGAAGCAAGACAGTGCGACTCAGGGCGCTCTTCACACGTTCTGTTTGTTTTTTCCTGGTAGGGTTTTTCTGTGTAGCTCTGGCTGTCCTGGAACTTGCTCTGTAAACCAGGCTGGCCGAGAACTAGCAGAGATCTGCCTGCCTCCGCCTCCTGAGTGCTGCCTTCCATTCTTTGGATTTTTTTTTTTTTTTAATATGTCAGCCTTCTTTTTTCATATATTTAATAGCAGTAAAACTGTTTTCATTTGACTCAATTATAGGTGATCAGAATCTATAACGCCCACTTTTTGCCTCTAGGATGTAAATAAAATAAAGGTCAAGATGGAGTGTTTTTCTGTTGCGACAATGAATTTGCCTCTTCCTGCTGGTGAAGTGGCCGGCGATGCTAACAGTAACCAAAAGGACGCAGTCTCGGCTGCAGCCGTGGAAGGAGTGGGCTCTGCAGTCCTCTCCCAGGATGTGCTGATGAGTCACCCTGAGACAAATGCCTTCTCACAGCGTGACTCCTTACAAGAAGGAGCTGAGCTGTCCCAGTCAGGTAAGGTCTTCAGATACAGTGAAGCTGGAAGAGAGGGTGAATGTAGGTGATTGTTGTAGACGTCTGAGAACCAGGTTCTCACTGTAACTCTCTCATACTGACTAGTTTCAGAATACGTCGTTCTTCAACCAGCGGTGAAGAACACACTTATAATCCTGGCAAAAGAGAAACCAAGACAGGAGGATTACTCCTAGGTCAGGGCCAGCCTGTCCTGCACATAGTGTTCCAGGCCAGCAAGAGCAGCACAGTGAGACCTTGTTTCAAAATGGGAAGGAAAAAAAAGTGGTGCTTTTAGCACGAAGGCTTCAGAGAGAAGCGCTGATGCGCACTGGAGAGGAGGAGCCTTTGATTTAGACCTGCTGACGATTAGACTCAGAAAAGTCCTTCAGCTCTCTTCAGCCCACATCCAGACACTCCTTCAGAATGTTCTGCTTTTCCTCTCTCGTGCATATTGTACTAGGCGATTGCTCTATAAAGGGAAGCGGGACTCACATTTGTGTTACAATGCAGCGGTGGCCTGATTTTCCTCTGCTGTCCTGTAGGTCTATTGGAGACCTAAGGTAAAGTAAAATGTTACGGCCGTGCAGTCAGTTAAGGTCTTTTACCTGGATTTCTTTGTGTTGTACATGATCTCACTATGTAGCCCTGGCTGGCCTGCAACTGGCTGTGTAGACCAGGGTCCAGGACCTCATGGAGATCCACCTGCCCTGCCTCCTATGTGCTGGGTTACAGTGTGTGCCACCACACTGGCCTCTGTCTGTTCCTCTTCAAGCTCTGGGTACCTTCAATACTACAAGTATGGTACTTTCTTTTTTTTTTTTTTTTTTTTTTTTTTTTTCTTTTTTTTTTTTTTGAGCGGGGGTCAGAACCCCGGGCCTTCTGCTTGCTAGGCAAGCGCTCTACCACTGAGCTAAATCCCCAACCCCAGTATGGTACTTTCTTACAGAAGACTCTTATGCTTAAAGAAAGACTTCACCTGAAATCTAATTGCATTTAAACAGTGTGACATAGCCAGGCCTGGTAGGTCTGTGTCTTCATTTGATTGATTAAAGCTTTGTCCACTTGTAACAGCTTGATCAAAAGAATGTTCTTTTAAAATCATTTCTCTTATTTTTCAGTACTGCTACATAAAAGTCTCACTTCTGAATGCCATCTTCTTGGTCCAGTAAGTTTTCATCTTAACTCTGCTTTGAGTGTGTCTTCTTTATGCTTATTGTGAGGGAGGGTGTGTGCATGCCAGAGCATGTGTGGCGGTCAGAGGACAGCGTTGGGGAACCAGACCTTCTGTGGGGTTTCAGGGATGGAACTAAAGTCCTCAGCCCTTTAACTTGCTGAGACCTCTCAACCACCCTGTTTGGTTTCAAATAGGGTCTAAATTAGAGACCAGGCTGGCCTGAACTCTCCTCTCTGGTACCAAGATTACAGGTGTCCCAGTGCTAGATTTGTTTTATAAAATGAACATTACTCATCTTTCAACCTGTGCAGGGTTTAGAATGTATGTTTTCCCATTATCTGTACACGTGTTGAGTTTTATACAGGATCTGTTCTAAAACTGAAAGAGGGCTGGAGGGCACTCAGAGCACCGGGGTTATTAGTTCCCAGCACCCACTCTGCCCATAGTGCCCACCACCCTCTTCTGCCCTCCATGGGCAGAGCACCCATGTACATAAAAAAATGTTTTTAATTGAGAAAAGTCATACAATCTAACTAGTCATAAACCCTGACATGTATCTTGCTATTCAAATTTGATAGGAGACATTGGATGAGTGTCTAATATTTAGTGAGTGGCTTGGATTATGGTAGACGTTTCTTTTTTTTTTTTTTTTTTTTTTTTCCCGGAGCTGGGTACCGAACCCAGGGCCTTGCGCTTGCTAGGCAAGCTGCTCTACCACTGAGCTAAATCCCCAACCCCATGGTAGACATTTCTAAATGACACAAGTTTTTATAATAAAGTATATTTAAAAAGAAAACACAACATAAGATGGAAAGCCAGGGTGTGGTGGGCAGGGTCTGCCCCCATCACGGGGCTCCTCGGCTGTGTTCACCCTGAAGTTCCTTACTCCAGCCGTGCTCTGCTGTGGGGTCTTTATTTTGGGGTTCAGGGAGTGAAACGAGGTTTCTCTGCATAGCCCTGGGTGTCCTCTAGCTCACTCTGTAGACCAGGCTGGCCCCTTGAGATCCACCTGCTATGGTGGCACACAGGAGTAAAATTAAAGCTTTACGTTGGGTCTTACGCTGTTAATTTCATGGGGAAGCTTACTCTTTGGCATTCAGTTGACTAAGGGCATAGAAAGCTCATTTGGGGCAGCTGTCGATGGTGGATTCCCTGACTGCTCTGCTGTGTTCTTTAGCCTGACCTTAGCTGCACCAGCCCCTGCACGCGAGAGGACACCAGACAGCAAGATCGAGGCCGACAGTTCTCCTTCGGCGGTAACCTCATCGTCTTCTCACCGCTAAGACCCTGAAGAGAACACCAGGAGGGCTTTTAATTTAAAAATTATTGCAAACATTCTTTTCTTCACATTGTTACTTCTTTGATACATTCTTAAATTGTTGAAAATATGCACTGGTATGCACTTCTCTTTGGTCTGTTTATATTGCATTACAGTGTTTTAATGTTCCCTGTTCATGGATTTTAATGGTGATACTGTAGAAACCCTGTAGGTTATTTAAAATATTAAACGTGAACCAAGGTTTTGCATCTGCACCCTCATTTTATAGATTTTTCATTTGAGCGCTGTATCTGTAGACACCAGATCACTTTGTTTTCCTGTATTGCTTTAGATGAGGGTTTCTGAATCAGGAAGTCCACTTATTTTACTGTTCAGTCCTTGCTGCCTCTGGTCATTCTCCCTTTACCAGAGCTGGCTACCACTGACAGGGTTGAGAGAGAATAATCTTCACAAAAACTCTAAATTGCAGGCTGCTGCGAGCTGCTTCACGTGGACTATGGAGAGTTCTCTGGAGGAGCCGTGCGTGCTGAGCCGCCACTCCAGCCCTTACGTTATAAACCCTTAGCTTTATGATTGTAGAACGCTGCTGATAGGGAGGGAGACGGCTCAGAGATAAAGGCACTCGTCCTCCGACACCACGTCCATGTAGCATATCCAGCCCTTCCTGCATACATACATACATGTACATATGTGCGTACATAGATATGTAGTAGAACATAAGTAGACAACTGAGTGCTGCAAACAGCACTCAGCAAATGCTCATAGCCCTACCTATGTCATGATTTAGTCTGAGTATGAGCGGAGCTTTGGAAGAAGACATTCCACACGATAGGAACCTTGTAGGTATAGGATTAGACATTTTCAAGAAAAAGTTCAGTCTTCTTTTGACATCAGAGTTCGATGTGTTTGGCTTTGAAGAAAGGTGGTGTTATCATGATGCCCAGACAACTTCCTGGAAGGTTACATAGGTGTCTGCATAGAGAATGTTCATAGGATGCCGCCCCTTACCAATGCATGAAGACAGATGGAACGGCCGAGTGATGGACAGTTGTGTATGGCTCGGGGGATCGCTCAATGGGTAAGGACACCAGACCTGACCGGCTGAGGTCAATGCCAAGACCCAGCTCTCTGCATGTTCCTGTCCTGTCAGCTGTGACCGCAAGTGCTTGTTTTTACCGACCTCCTGATTTCTAGTTTTCCTGGGACTCCAGCTTGTGACATTTGCCAGTTTAAACTATTTGAGACAATAACGTCATAGAACAAAGAACCTTGACGTTTTCCTATTTGCGCTTGCTGCTGATAGGAAAGATAGGAAGTGTTAAGTGTGAGAATGGACGTAAAAGCCAAGACAAGTTCTCAGCGGTGTTGAATACTGGTTTGAAGGCAATGACCTGTGCCTTTAAAGGGAAAAAGGTTTTAGACCGGCCTCCTCCACGTCATCCATTTCAGGACCACACACATGATGGTCCCGTAATTACAGAGATGCTCGTGTCCTCGAACAGAGCAATGCTGGAAGACAGTGTGCAGGCTCAGCGCCAGCAATGGCCTCACACCGCTCTCTCCTGTGCCCTGATTGGCCCTTACTTAGGGTTGTGTACTTGGGCCCTTTGATCTTCCCTTGCAATCACCTAACAGCGGGAAGTAACACAACTCTATCCAGATGTCGAGGGTAAATATCTACTGGTGAGCCGTTCAATGTATTTCCTTTTTAAAAATCGGGACGCGGGGGTGGGGATTTAGCTCAGTGGTAGAGCGCTTGCTTGGCTCTACCAAGGTCCTGGGTTCAGTCTTCAGCTCTGGAAAAAAAAAATCAGGATGGTTTATTGATAATTACATATTTCCCTTTACGTACTTACACTGCTCCAAATCAAGTCACATATAAAGACTGGCAACTGGAGGTCCATCGGTGGACCTGACCTGGCCCGAGTGGGTAAGTCAGTCACCCACCCTCAAGACCGCTCTCCCACAGGATCTGAGTCTGGTTCCCAGCACCCTAGTTGGGCAGCTTACAACCACCTGTAACTCCAGCTCCAGCGGCCTGATGCCGCTGATGTGAGCAGGCATCTGCACCCATGTGCACACACAACACACACACACAGTTCAAAAGACTATGGAACACTGGCTTACTGTTCACAAGGTCCTAAGATTTGACACTTAGTATCATAAAAAAAAGCCAAAGCAACCAGGTATCTCTCAGCACGAGACTTTATTAAATGGATGTCTTACAAGAAGTATAAGGAGAGAGAAATGCAAAGTTTCCCGCTCATAACACACACAGGGCGGTTCCAGTGCCGGCCCACCCCTTCTGGCTTAGATCATGGCGTGGGAAGCGCTGGTGAGGGTTATGTCACCAATGATCCCCAGTTGGCTGATTTCCCTGAGGTTCTTCATCCGATGGTTGTACTGCAACAGATGAACATCATTGACCGCAACCTTGAAGTGGTCGGCTTCAACCAGGACCTGTATCTAGAACCGAACATGGAAGCCGTCAGAAGCATGTAATAGCCAGTGCAGTTTGGGCATTCCACCCTGTGTGTATCCCAGGACACACTGTCTGCCCTGTGTCATTCTCCTCTGTCAATTTCTATGTGTAGCATGAGTTCCAGAAGTTCCGTTTTTGTTTTACTTGTGGGATGGAAATGATCCAGAGCAGTAAACTGAACAGGAAACTGATGCTAGGTTGTCAGATTTAAAACACAGTAAAAGGATAGGGAAGTTATCGAAGGACAGATAATGGCCACCATGAAAACCGTTTGCATACATAAATGTTTAGTTTTAGCCAGGCAGTGATGGTGCAGGCCCTTAATCCCAGCACCTTAATCCTCTGCCCAGGCAGAGGCAGGCAGATCTCTGAGTACCAGGACAGCTAGGGCAACACACAGAAACCCTGTTTCCGGGCTCCAGAGATGGTTCAGTGGTTAAGAACACTGACTTCCACAGGTCCTGATTCAAATCCCAACATGGTGGCTCACAACCACCTGTAATGGGATCCGATGCCCTCTTCTGGTGTGTCTGAAGACAGCTACAGTGTACTCATACATAATAAATAAATCTTTAAAAAAAAATACCCAAAAGTTTAGTTTTAATGGGGCCTATAATACCTATAAGTTAAAAACAGCAACATGGGGGTTGGGGATTTAGCTCAGTGGTAGAGCGCTTGCCTAGCAATCGCAAGGCCCTGGGTTCGGTCCCCAGCTCCGAGAAAAAAAAAAAAAAAGAAAAACAGCAACATGGAAAGGAATCCCTTAATGACAAATATTAATTTATAGGACAGGTTGATTTTTAGTCAGTTTTGGGAAGGTCAGGAAATACTTTCCCCCATAGTTAGTGAACATTCCTCTTTAAATCCTGTAAATGGAGTTTTGTGATATAGAAAAGCAGTGTGCGGGCTAGAGAGATGGCTCAGTGGTTAAGAGCACTGGCTGCTCTTCCAGAGGTCCTGAGTTCAAATCCCAGCAACCACATGGTGGCTCACAACCATCTGTCGATGCCCTCTTCTGGTGTGTCTGAAGGCAGCTACAGTGTACTTCTATAGAATAAATAGATCTTAAAAAGAAAAAGGAAAGCAGTGTGCTATTAGAAGACTGGAGAGGTGCCAGTGGCAGTGAGGAGGCTCCTGCTCGTGGCTGCATCCCTAGCCTGTTGAGGCTGGGTGCTGGGTGATCAGGAGGATTGGCCGGGTGCCTAGGGCAGGTTTTCCAGTGACTCCTTCGATAAGAGAACGTTGTGTGCATACAGCGGCAGCTGCAGCAGGAACTTACTTTGAATGGTTTGCCGCTCTCAAAGGGGAAAGCTGACTGTCTTTCTTCCCTTCCCCAGTTATTGTCCTGCTTCGTGTTGCACACGATGACTCTTCTGTTGTTCTCATTGAAGCGGGGGTTAAAGTGGAAGGCGATGTCGTTCCCTCTCTTGAAATTCAGAGTGATACTGTTTTAAACCAGAAATCAAAGATAATTAGTTAAGTGTGTATCAAGACAAGAACATCTAGCTTTCTAAAATGCAAACCCTTTCATAATATGTTGGAACTGTTTTTCTGTTCTGGAGACAAATACGCCACAGTATCAGATCCAACTGAAAAGAACTGGCACATCCTCTCGTTACTGCGATTGCCTTGTCTGTTTATTGAGACAGGATCTCACAGTGTAGCCCAGGCTGGACTCCAGCTTGCGAGCCTCACCTACTTTAGCCTCCTGGGGACTGTGATTCCAAGTGTGTGGCACCAGCTGGCTTGTTTTGTTCCTGACTGTAGTGCTCTCTTTTCACAGACATTCTCTTGTGTACTTGGGCAAAGGTTTCTAGATAGCCTCATAGCTTCAGACCCATCCCGAGAGCACTTTGTACCTTGCTATAAGTAATAATAATGGTTCTCTTCCTGCCCTGTTAGATTTCTCTTAATACTTGGCAAGCCAGCTCCCAAGTATCCAACTTTGTCACGGTTAACGGGAAAGCTCAGAAGAGCAGGGTACACGGATGTGGCTGATGTTTCCTTCCCGGTTGCTAGGTTGTAAAGTCAGGACGTGCCACACTCTGAGGTGGGACTGGTGAAAGTGCTACTTGAACTTTCTGACCCTTTTTGTTCTTGTGTGTTAAGGCAAACACGAGTCTGCTGTTAAGGGACTGGCCCTACTGGATTTCTTAAGGTGAGCTCCCAACAGTAATACTAGAGGCTGATGTGCGTGATCTAGAACTAACAGCCATTCTTTGGGTATTCTGAATAACTTAGCAGTCAGGGAAAGCGACCGTAGTGTTCGGGTCTAGTCCTCCTGTGAACAGAGATTGTCATCTCTATCACACAAGCACATTTTTTCCCCATAAATTTATTAGTGTGTTTGTGGATTCACACAGTTAATTTTTCTGTTTACTATTTGACCCAGAATCAGTTTTGAGCTGTCAGTACACAGGCTACACCGCCAGTGTTACTGGAACAAGGTTATCTAGTACAATAGCCCTCAATTGTTAACATTAACTCTATGGTTCTGCATTAGGTGGGGACAGATTAAGTAAATGTATATTTTGAAAATAACATATACATATATAACACATATACATATAAGAGAGTATTATATGTATAAGTGAAGTTTTACGATGTGATGGGCACTGAACTTAGAGCATCTCTCCAGGCCACCTGGGAAGACGAGTGGCTTGGGACAGTGCTTTCCCCGCAGAATGAGAGGAGCTTGGCTGGAGGAGTATGTCAGTCTATCTAAGCTGTGTCCGTCTGGTGACAGAACGCTGCTCCCATTCCTCTACCACATACAAACTGACACAGAGAAGTTCATAGCTTCTTTGTTTGTTTGTTGTTGAGATTGAATCATGTTTTATATATATATAGCTCAGGCTGTCCTTGAACTTAGAACCTTCCTGTTCCCATCTCCTGTAAGGATGTTGCGTGTGCACCTGCATAGCCAAGCCCATACTTAATTCTTGAACAAACCTGTACATCTGCTGAAATGTCTACCTTTTCCCCATAAGACAGACTCCCTGATGGTGACAGGAGTGTTTGGGGCACCACTAAGCACAGGGACAGGTGAAACAGGTTGCTGGGGACATTCAGCTTCTTCATATTATATGTAATTATGACTGGAGGTAATCATTCAGTCCAGATATCTCTGGGTGACTTTTTTTTTGTTGTTGTTGTTCTTTTTTTCGGAGCTGGAGACCGAACCCCAGGGCCTTGTGCTTCCTAGGCAAGCGCTCTAACCACTGAGCTAAATCCCCAACCCCTCTGGGTGACTATTAATTGGCATGGAATTACCTCCTCACAACCTACCTGGTCTACCCTCGGCTAAACCTGTTCCAGTGGCAAAGGCTGATTTGATGAAATCTTTAACAGGTATGTGGTGGTTTGAATATGTATGGTCCCCATGGACTCATGTGTTTGAATGGGCCATGGAGGGTGACACTAATAGGAGGTGTGACCTTGTTAGAGGAAGTGTGTCACTGTGGGAGACAGGCTTCGAGATCTCCTATGCTCAAGCTACATTCAGTGACACAGCCTACGGATCCTGAAGGAGAACTCTGGGCTCCTCCAACACTGTGTCTGCCTGCACTTAGCCATGTTTTCCATCACGATAATGGACTAAACCTCTGAAACTGTAAGGCAGCCCCAGTTAGATGTTTTCTCTAATAAGAGTTGCCATGGTAATCTTCTCAAGCCCTTTGAAGAAATGACACCTACCCAAAAGGCTGGGCTTCTTAACTTGCTATTCAGTAAACATAAGACCCAAGCCTCAGTTTTATTTGCCTAAAAGGGGAGTCAGTGGTGTCTTAGGGTTTCTGTTGCTGTAAAGAGACACCATGACTAAGGCAGGTCTTATAAAGGACACCATTTAATTGGGGTTGGCATACAGGCTTATAGGTTCAGTCTATTATCATTATGGGGAGAAACATGGCAGCATCCAGGCAGGCATGGCGCTGGAGGACCTGAGAGGTTCACCTCCTGGTCTAAAGGCCGCTAGGAGGAAGCTGTCTCAAAGTCTTCTTCCACAGTGACACACTTCCTCCAACAAGGCCACAGCTCCTAATAGTGCCACTCTCTGGGCCAAGCGTATACAAACCACCATAACTGGCCGCCGCCCTGCACTCACTCATAAAGATCAAAGCATAGGACGCACACCAAAAGGATGTTACCGTTTACTCTGAACAACCTGACAGAAAAATCACATAGAATCAAGTACTGACTCTGAGGCAGTCGATGTGATAGCCCAGCTTGGATTCTAACGTGTAGTTTCCAAAATCTTAAGACAGTCTTTATTTCGAAACGATTCAAACGGTCTGATCGATGGGGTCACCCTTGTACCTGTTTGCGTTGGGCTTCACTGTGCCCATGATTGTGATCAGCATGCGAGGCATGACTCCTCCGGGCAAGGGCATATCGTAGGGCACTGTCTGGGATAGACAAGAATCCCAGGGTCAGCAAAGCGTTGTGTTTTCTTGGGGAATGTAAGAGTACGTTGCAAACATTGTTACAATGCATGTGACTAACACAGAACGCTGTGTAGCTTCTGAGGCCACCCTGTCCAGGGCCTAAAGAGATGGGACGTAGTGTTCCCCGTGAGCACGAAAGTTAATTGAGAAATTAACAAATTAGGGAGCAAGTGTTCCTAAACTGTCCCTGGGGCCGTTTCCACCCATAATTCATCTGCATGGAATCATTTTTGTAACGTTTTAAGCGAGACTGTTGACCGATAATCTTTGTGCATAGGTCCCTGGGTCCCCTTGTCACATGACATACAGCACTGTAATTCTGCCCCCTGAGGAAAGGTTTGTGTCACCTGGGACCTCTGTGCTCCCAGGTCACCAGCAGAATGCTTTAAACATGAGTCTATACTGAACGAGCTCTTCTACAGTTCATTCCACAAGCGTTAGGCAAAGTGCTTAGGGGCTGGTGGACTTCCCTGGAGCTCCATCCCCGCCTCTGGTCTCTCCGTTACAACATTTCCTCCTAGGTTCTGCTGTCTCCCAAACGTCCGTCTCTAGCCCTGGTCTGCACTAGGCCTTGCATATTCGTCCCGCAGTTGCTCCCCCTGGGTGAGTGGACTGGGTGACTGGAAAGCCTGCTTGCATGGGTACGAGGTGGAGGAGTCACCCCTACCCCATCATTTCCCTCCTTGTATCCCTGGTTTGAGCTAAAGTTTTACAGCCTTGAAAAGCTCTCAGTGTTTACTGGAGTTATAGGTGTAAGCCACCCAATGCCTTATCATAACAAGTTACAGAATCAACTCAATATGAACACATTCCTTTTCCTACTTGACTGATTACACCCCTGCCATTGACCCTTAAGACATGGCTAAGCAGCAGGCTTAAATCCCCTCTAATGTCCTCCCCACTGGTACAGCAAGCCCATGAAACAACTTCCTCCTTACCAGTGGTCCAGTGGGGGCACCATAGGGGCCAGTAGCAGGATAGGCCCCAGGAGCACTGGGGTAGGCTCCAGGTCCCCCAGGTTGCCCTGGGAAGGCTCCGGGGGCAGTTGGGCCAGGATAAGCTCCAGGGGCAGTTGGGCCAGGATAAGCACTAGGGCCAGTTGGGCCCGGGTAGGCACTAGGAGGAGCCTGTCCAGGATAGCCCCCTGGAGCAGCCTGTCCTGGGTAGGCCCCAGGATAGGAGGCCCCTGGGTAGCCTCCTGCCCCAGGCTGGTTCCCCCATGCACCAGGCCATCCTTGAGGGTTTGGGTTTCCAGAGCCAGCTAAGGCATCATTAAGCTGTAAAGAAAGACAAACAATTAGAGGATGGGACTCCTTCACCACGGGACTCCAGGCATTTGTGATCTAAGAAGCTGAGAGAACAGGAGAAGATTCACATTCTTCCCTCGCCTATTCTGCTGTTTTGTGTTGTATTTTATTCTGGTTTCTCATCTTCACGTCGGGGTGGGTTAAGCTCTTCTGGTTTACGCCAGGAACTGGCTGGTTATAAACACACGCTACGCTTTCTAGTCAACACGAGAGACAGCCGCAGGTGTTGGCTCCTTCTCGCTGCTTCCAGGAGGGACCTCTCCGCTGTGCAGGCCACACCTCTCCCTGTAATCTGCTGCTGGGAAAGCAAGCCTGCTGCTAACAGGCCTGAATGCACAAGAGAGCCAGAGGGAGTTTCACAGTTGGAGGGTCAAAGGGAAAGCTCGGCTAAGAGAGCAGATGTGAACTACTTACCGAGAAGCCGTCTGCCATTTTCCTAAGAGAGAAAAGCCAAAGTGGGTTATTAGTACTTGAGCCTAAAACATTTTACAAAATCTCACGAGATTAAACATAAATAGTTCATGGGCAATTCTGGTCAGTCTACAATCATTTCACCTAGAGCAATGGTGCTGGACCATAAAAACATCTTGCGGACAGGCGGGATACAGTCTAGCTAAATTCCAAACCCACTCAGGTTCTGAAGTCAGACCTTGACGCCAGGAGCTTGTGCTCTGAGAGTAAAAGACCTTGAGGGCTAAGGGGTAGGTTGAGAATTTCCTGCCTCTCCTCTCGGTGAAAGACGGTAAATTCTCTCGGCTCCCTGCTTCCCTGAGTTTTTCTACCCTTGCAAGGATTCATGGGAAGTACAGCCCTCCCTCCTCTCTTCCCAGCCACAGCCCTTCTGGGACATTGGAGGAAATCCATCTGTCGGTTCCTACCGACGGTTCCTACCGAGATCTCTAAGACAGCTGACATGGCTGCTGCCTGGTTAGTTACCCTCGCTTGGCGCACTCTGATGCCTGCTCTGAGCCATTGCTTTCCACACCATCCCAGGAACCCCCAGGCCAGCGAGAGGCATGAGACGCATGCACACCAGAGTGTGGTCGGTGCTGAACCTGAGAACTCACTTGTGAGCTGGGAAGGGCGTTGGTGGTGGACAGGCGGCACTTGGGAGTGTTTGGTTGGATTTCGAAGTGTTATAGTATTAAGGTCTTTCTATGTAGTTCATCCTGACTTTGAATTTAGGATCCCCCTGCCTCAACACCTCAAGTGTTGGCTGTGGTACCTTTGGGTTTTTGCTGTTGTTTGTTTGTTTGTTTGTTCCAACAACAAATAAAACAGCCAAGCAAAGGCCAGTCAGGCGGCCTGAGGCAGCTGCCTTCAAGATACTGCCAAACAGGTTTGCCTTACACGGAGCGGTCACGGGGCTGGTTTGCAGATGTACCCTGTTTCCTCCTGCTCTCGCTCCTGTGCCACACCTATCGAACCACAGGACGCCTGAAACCTGCCTCCCTTTTCAGCAGATCCCTCAGAATGCAGCAGAGAGCAGCTGTGGTTTGGAAACGTTCCTTTCTTAAGGCGCTGGCGATTGAATTAACAGCAATTGGCATATTTGGCAAAGACTAGCACTAAGGCACGAAACAATGCAAGCAGCCACAGGGAGGGCAGCTTTGGACGGGGATGAGATCGATCAGAGCTCAGAACGACTGCAGTCATCTTGCTGCCATGAGAATTACCTGGACCTAATACATAATCAGACTCTCTTCTGACTTCATTTTGCCCATCTGTGATAGTTTTACTCAGTTATCCCGAGAAATAACATGATTAGGTGAGCACCGTGTCCATCATGCCTGTGAGCTCAGCATTCTGTAGCCTGAGAGTTTGAGGTCAGCCTGGACCACATACCAAGCTCCAGGGTCTGATTCCGGCCTTGATCACTAACAGCAATCCCCCTTCCTCAGCCTCCCAATGACTGGCATCAAAGGCAGGACCCGCAGTTCCTGGCTTCAGATTTTTTCTTAAGAAAATAAAGCCTAGGCTGGGCATAGAGGCACACAGCACCCAGAAGGCAGAGGCAGGCAGATTTCTGTGAGTTTGAGGCCAGTCTGGCTTACAGAGCAAGTTCCGGACCAGCCAACGCTACGTCCTGAGATCCTGTTAGGAAGTGGTTTCGAAGCTCAAAGTGGGCAGAGAACTTAGCACTTCTGATTAACCTTTCCCACCCCTTCAGCAATATCTCTGGCTTCAAGCCGTTAGATGCCGGTGGCACACTGCCCTGTAACTTGTGACAACCCAAAATGTTTACAAAGGTGGGAAAAATCTCTACGGCCAAAAATCACCTCTGGTTGAAGACTCCCAATGCAGGCTGTCAGTGTCTATCCCTAGATAAACTTACATACAAGGGGCCATAAAAACCAACAAGGAGTTTTAAAGTAGCCAAGGTTACGAGGGAGGATGGTCACCACCTGCCACCTCAAGTCTAGGGGTGCTGAGGTAAGAGGAGCAGAAATGTGGAGCCTGTCTAAGCTGCACAGACAGACAAACAAGAACAATCTACTGCTGGGCATGATGCCACACACCTCTATCTTAGGCTGAGGCAGGAGGATTGACTTTACCATTAACCTAGGCCACAGAGCAAGACTGTCTCTAAAAACTAACCAACGAGCACTTCCCCATTAAGAAACCCTTTTCCAGGGGTTGGGGATTTAGCTCAGTGGGAGAGCACTTGCCAAGCAAGCGCAAGGCCCTGGGTTCGGGCCCCAGCTCCAAAAAAAAGAAAAAAAAAAAAAAAAAAAAAAAAAAAAAGAAACCCTTTCCCCTCTTAAGTACCCTTCAGTTTTGTTTGTTTGTTTGTTTGAGCTGAGGACCGATGCGCTTCAGTTTTAAGAGACTTGAAGATTTACAAGTTAAACTCTTAGGTCTGTAGCCCAAATCACTGTTAAATAATGTGTCACTCAAAAGAGCCTACGTGGGAAAACAAACAAACAAACAATCAAACTTTCCCATTCTCCTCAAAAGGCGCTCTATTAACAGAACACCAGTCAAATTCTGTTTAAAGAGTGATACATCTAGAAACGCCAAGAGACACTCTGTGCAAAGCCTCTGATCAAGGCTGGCTTGCTCCATCTTCCAATCTGACCAAACGAAATCCCAAAGGCAGCAGATTTCACTGTGACTCACGTGGGCCTTTGGGTGATGTCAGGCTAACGACGCCCCACCCTCCCTGCACAGTGATTTTCAGTTCCCAGAGAACTTTCACTGAGCTGTTCTTTTGTTAGCAATCTGGTAACGCTGGCTGGAGAAAATATTCCTACTGTGAAGTGAGGAATCCGAGAGCTCATTCAGTGGCCCAAAGCATTGGCATCCTGGGGACAAGAGCCCAAGTTTCCTGACCCTAACTCAAGTCTGACCTATATTTGTTTAAAACTGTACATTTTTGATATTTTAAAATAGAATCCTTGGAACTTTTTAGTTACATCCCTGAAAATTTAGCTGGTTGGTTCACCCAGAACATGACTGAAATAGTAAACAGATTTAAAATAAAAAGGAGTTCTAGGCAGACACTGACTCGTGAGTCATTCACTCAGTGAGTCAACACACGGGCTGCTGGGTACAGAATGCTTCTGCACACAGCCACATTGTTAAGAAAAACCATGTTTTAACCAATACACTGCGTTTTTCCAAAAAAAAAAAAAAAGTATTCATTGTTTTTAGTTAGAATTTTCTTTACAGTATTTACTTCTCAAATATAGACTTTTTTTAAAATTGAAGTGTGTCTGTGTGTGTGTGTCTGTCTCTCTGTGTGTGTCTGAGGGGTGTGTGTGTGTGTGTGTCTGTCTCTCTGTGTGTGTCTGTCTCTCTGTGTGTGTCTGAGGGGTGTGTGTGTATGTGTGTCTGTCTCTCTGTGTGTGTCTGTCTCTCTGTGTGTGTCTGTCTCTCTGTGTGTGTCTGAGGGGTGTGTGTGTGTGTCTGTCTGTCTCTCTGTTTGTCTGTCTCTCTGTGTGTGCCTGAGGAGTGTGTATGTGTGTGTGTGCGTGTGTGTGTGTGGTGTTGTGAATGTGTATGCAGTGTCTGTTGTAGTGAAGACTTAGATTTTGGCTACTGAGGGTGCTGGGCAAACAGGCACCGGAATCGTCAATAAGCCTGACCTAGGACACGAGTTCACTGGCAAGAAGTAAGAGGCTTGTTTGTTTATTTCAAGGCAGGTCTGTCTTACTCTTTGGCCCCGGCTGGCTTGGAATTCTACATGTAGTCTACACTGGCCTCGAACTTGAGGTCCTTTGAGTTCTGCTTCCTGGATGTTGGGATTATAGGCACTCACTCCCACACCCACCTGAGGAAATGTTCTTTGGAAAGCATCTGTGCAGACCCAGGAGGCAGAGGCAGGTGGGTATCATAAGTCCAGGCCTGCCTGATGTATGAAGTTCCAGCCAGTGCTACTTGTGAGACCCCCATCTTGAAAAATGATAAACCAACACTTTTGCCCCAGTGAACTCTCATGGATTGAGAACCCTCGAGCAGACCCATTCTCCATGAAAATTATCAGTTTTTTTCCAGTCAGTCCTCAAGCAATTCTCTACCCCTTCTGCTTTGTGTACAATTTAGTGAGCCGTCCATTAAACACTTCTAAGTGTAGGCCTGAAAGACCCCATCAGAGTCCTCTCCAGAATATGGAATGAGATTTCAAACCAAACTCCTAAACACTGTGAATTTAGGAAGCTAGTCTCCATCAAAGAGAAGTGTGACTATCTTAGGAAAAGAGTCTAGGGTAAAGATGGCCTACATCTATAATCCCAGCACTCAGGAAACCATGGTAGAAAGAGTGCCATAGGTTCAAGGCCAACCTGAGCTCTGGACTGAGTATGAAGCCAAGGTAAGACCCTATCTTGAGAAAACAAGCAAAACAAAGCAAAAAGTATCAGTGACCAAGGAGACAATTGCTAGGTGTGGTTGTACTGGCCTGGAAAATCACAAGTTCTAAACCAGCCTAGACCACGTAGGAAGACCTTGTCTGAACAAAAAATTCTTTCAGTCTCAAGGTCTTGACCTGCACCACCCCCACACCAAAAGCTATTGTTGCAGAAAAGCAAGCTTTTTGTTATTAAACGTCAATATTTAGGGAAACAGTAAGGGGTGGTAGTTTAACAAAGATGGTCCCTGCACTTAGGAGACTGAGATAGGATTGAAAATTGAAAGCCAGCCTGGGCTACGTAGTGAATTCCAGACCTGCCTAGGCTGCAGTGGCATCCAGCCTCCCTGTGATGGTTTGTAAATGCTCAGCCGGGGAGTGGCACTATTAGAAGGTATGACCCTGTTGGAGTAGGTGTGGCACTGTGGGTGTGGGCTTTATGACCCTCCTAGCTGCCATGCTCCCGCCTTGATGATAATGGACTGCGACCCAATTGAATGCTGTTCTTCTAAGAGTTGCCTTGGTCATGGTGTCTGTTCACAGCAGTAAAACCCTAACTAATACACTCTCCCTTCCCCTCCAACCCCCCCCCAAAGTAAATAAATAAAAATAAGGAAGTATAAACTTGAAGCAAACAACTTGGAATGTTAGAAATTGGTGAGTTTTTGTACAGTGTGATTCCTGTTGTTTTTCTCAGAATTAGCCGGGTCACTAAGTCCAATTGTTATCATCCAGAAACCCTACTCTCCAGGGATTGCTTTACAAATATTCCACTTTCTAAAAATAGGGGTCACTTGCTTCCTACTAGGGTTAGCCTAAAGCACAGCCTCAATTCCCCCATTTCCCGCATTCCTGTTGGAGTAACAGATAATTCGGGATAAATGCAACTTTCGAAAGCCTCTAGCTTCTGCATTCTGAGACAAACACCACCACACCCAAGACTTCCTCCACCCAGACCTAGAGTTTATTGCACAAATATGCACCGGTCAGGGATAAGTCACTTGGCTTTCAACGAATTTTAGAGGTTACTGTAGTTCTTCATCCCGGCACATGCGCACTAGAGCCTGGACAGTGCGTGTGGTCAGTATCTAGGGAGTGGCTGTAGCTCCTACCTCCGCTGAACCTGACTCACCGAAGGAGCCTGCTGGCCTGAAAGCCCGGCAATGTCTGCTGAGTCCCCAGACTCCCACCCGCAATGTGCCAGGGGTGGCACCTGATTCTTATGGCCAAGCAAGGGGCAACTGCTTGGAGCCAGCTACAAGGTGGATCTCCGTAGGTTGTGGTTCACTCGAGCTCAGGGCTTCGAAGGCGTGCCCAAGGCCCGCTGGCATCCTGCCGTGCCAAAGAGAGTTAGTGTGTTAGGTCGTGACTAACTCTCTCCGAGAGTTACCCGCAGGAGAACCAGGGCGGTGGACCGGCGCCTGGGACCCTGAGGTCACCTCCGGGGCTGCAGAGCCTGGGTCCTCCATCTCCCGCGAGCCCAGCCCTTTCTCGGTGCACTGTGCAGCACCGGTCCCCTCGCCCCGCGCCGCTCACCTGGTTAGTGCTCCTCCTGCCGCTCCGCTAGCTGTTAGAGCAGGGCGGTGGCTCGGCGGCTTCTAGTACACTTTTGCCCGGGCCCGCCCTCCTGGGGCGGGGCAGCATCCCTCGCCCTGCAGGCGCCTGGCTGGACCGCACCCCGCGGACCCCGGAGCTTCCCAGTGGTGGACAGGGACACACCCGCCAGCCTATGTCCCTCACCTGTGCCGGACAGTGGACCCTGGCTGTCCACACCCAAACTCTCACACTCACCCGATTCCCTCGTCTGAAACTGCCCCTCATGGTCTCATCTTGCCCCTATTTCCTTCACCGGAAGCCTTCCCTAGAAATGTGCAGTGACTTTGAGTGGGAGGGGAAGGAGGAGCCGGTGTCCCTGACACATCTGAGATGTAAGAGGAGCCCCCCTCCACCCCCTAAGATGTTTTCTCAAAGATTGGAGGAGAGTACAGCACGACAAAGTTAAATCAAGGGAACAGGGTGTAGCTCGGTCTGTATGAAAAGTTTTTACAAGAAACAGCCGCTTTTGCAACAAGGCTGATAACCAGTTCGGAAGCATTTATATAGATAAAAACTGAGTGACGTGGTTAAGAATATTCAAGATAATGTTCCCCCGGTTTCAGATAGCATCAGCTAACATCCACCAAATGGGTATGCACCCCATCCTGTGCCTAGGGCTTTAATCCGTTTATGGATTTGGCATTATTTTAATCCTATTAGGTCCAAAGCAGTCCCCGAAAAATGTCAGTGCTGGTCCTAAACAGAAGGACTCTGGCCGATCAAACAGAAGCTTAGAAGTGTTTTCTGTTGACCTCTCCCTTAGTCTGCCCCCCAAATGTCAACTACCTTGGGAAAGGGTATCTACTTCCCTGTCAATCCCAACAGCCTGTAACAGCTCAAACCGCTCCCCACCTCCATTCTTCTGACTTCTCCCCACCCGGGGGGTGGGGGGCTGTTTGTTGCCTTGGTGCTTTGAGCCCCTTTTTTTCCACCCCCAGAGTCAGTTCGGTTCAGTTTGTTTTCGCTGTGCCCTTGCTCACAAACCCCATTTTAGACATGAGAAGATACGGGTACGAGAGTTAAGAATGATCCGCTAAGGCGGCCTGCTGCAAAACCTCACAGCCTTAGTTTGATCCCTGTAACTCACTCACGAGGAAAGGAGAGGACCAACTCTGAAATGTTGTTGTCGTTTAACCCACATACATACACATGCTCACATGCATATGTGCAGAAAGAAATGCACTTTAAAATATTAAAACGGGTAAATACAATTTTAGAAATAAATGAATATGTTTTATTTTTATGTAGGTTCATGCCTTTAACCCTCCTGGGATCTGCATGCTGTTGGGATGCAGAAACATGCAGATCCCTTCGAGTCTAAGGCCAGCCTGATCTGTATCCCTGAGCTAGAGGCCACCAGGGATACACGGTATCCCTGTTTCAAAAACAAAAGTTAAAAACCCCAAGCAATCACTGGCTTATGTAAACCATGGAGCAGGCCAAGTGTCACCTGGCTCCCTGGATTTCCTGTAAGCACTAAGGTAATCAATTATTAGTGTGTTAATTGATAGTCTCAGCCAGTTTCCCACAACCAGAGGGAGTTTGCACGCAAACTCTCACTCAGCTGTGGGGCTGAGGCCTGCTCTGGTCTCTAGGATAGATTTACAAGCTCTACAGAGCCTGTTGCTGGGAATGCATTCATTGCTGCCCCCCCACACACACACGGAAGTCACTGTGTAGCTGGAGAAGAATTTGGACGCCATGAACTCTCCTCTACACAGGTAGCCTGGCAACCAATTAGTTTGAATGAGTCATGTGTGGATGATTAGCGTGTGGGTACGGAACAGGATGGGCCGAGAGGAATGCCTTTCGTCTCTTAGGAAAACACTTAAAGTCTTAGGACTGTGAATCATGAGACGCTCTCTGAAGGTTAGCTAGAAGTGGACAGCCAAAAAGGTTGCTATAGAGATAGATAAGAGATGAGTCATACACACTCTTGCCCTGTGGGTAATCGTTGGTCATTTTTAAGGATCGATTAAAGCTGTGTCTTCGTTACTTAGAAGGCTTACTTCTTATGCCGAGCTGAATCATGAGGTCAGACTTACGTCTTCACCGTCCATCAAAAAGAACACTTTTACGCCAATTTTATGCCAAGTAAAGCTAGCAAAAGGGTCTTGCTATATATCAAGGAGTGTCTGGAGTTTACGATCTGTATAGGAGCAGTAAATGACTCTTTAGAACCCAGCCCAAAGTCTATATAAACTCTTTGAAAAAAAAAAAAGTACAAGACAATCTCATAAAAATATCACGGAATGACTTCTAGGTATGGATGGCTGTGCTGTTTGAAGTGAGGGGCAAGCATGACCTGGAGTCTCAGCCACCTGGTTTCTCCTGATACAGAGATGGTAGGAGTCTGACTTAGTAAATGAATGAGCAGACAGTCGAGCCAAAGCCCCCCAGAGCAGCTCCATACAGAGCGAGCAGGTGTGTGTGTGTGAGTGTGTGTGTGTGTGTGTGTGTGTGTGTGTGTGAGAGAGAGAGAGAGAGAGAGAGAGAGAGAGAGAGAGAGAGAAGAACAGTAGTCAGTCTTTAAACAGGGAAATTAAAATTGAAGAAGAAGGCTGGAAATAGAATAGGAAAATAATGGACACAGACCATCCAGTTGGAGGCTGGTTAAAGATGGAGTATCAAGTAAAGGTGTCTCTCCCACCGAGCCTGATTGCCTGAGGTCAAGCCCCTGGGGCCAGGCAGCAGGAGAAGAAAACTGACTCAAGCACGCTGTCCTCTAACCTCCATTCATGGGCCGTACCAGGCACAGGTCCTCCCAAACACCAATAACTAAACGAAATAAAAATTGAAGCGTGAAGAATTATGAAATACAGCCAGAAGGAGAATCTTCCCAGAAACTAGCTACTCTGTGCCAAATAAGGAAAAATGCCCCACAAAACTCGAAGCCCTAGGGAAATATAAACAGACCCACATTGACGGTAACTCTCATAGAGAGCAGATGGTTAGAACAATCAGGAAAGAGAAAAGGGGGGGTTGGGGATTTAGCTCAGTGGTAGAGCGCTTGCCTAGGAAGCGCAAGGCCCTGGGTTCGGTCCCCAGCTCCGGAAAAAAAAAAAGAAAAAAAAAAAAAAAAAGGAAAGAGAAAAGGAAAAGATCTTCCCAGTTGTCGTATCTGGTCCACAGAGAATTTCCTGGTTCTGCCTGTGTCCACGTCCTATCAGCACGTCCAGGTGACAACTGAGAAGCAGAGCTGACCTGGGGACATTTGGTGCACATAATACTCATAGCTGGCTCCTGAGTTGGGACAGAGAGTGAGCCTTTGTGTCATGGGGAAACAATTCGTGCCTTGGAGACAGAACACTTTTCAGTGTTCTGGAGCCAAGGTACGATTGTCATCTGCTGCTAACATCCCAGCTGTCTGAAGCTGGCCCTTCATTTCCGGTGCGCTTAGCAGGTACCCAATGCGTGCCTCCGCCATTTTTACAAACCTGCTCTTTGCAACTCAGTCAACAGGCAAGCTTGTTGAAGCCTCGCCAACACATAAAGTGGGGTCAGTGGTAACATACCAGCTGCTGGTTAACACAGTCTCCCTGCCCAGGCTGCAGCCCAGGTCTCCTCAAGAATATACCGGCAGCTCCAACCAGCTAACGTAGAGAGAGGCCAAGAGAATGAGGGATTTCGAGGTATCCTCCGAATGCCCCTTTCCCTACCTGCCTTGGCTCTAGTCAGCTCTGTCCTTTTCCTGCCACAAGCCTAACCCGAGCTGGCCTTTAGTACCAGCCGCACAAAACCCACACACCTACAACAGCACCTCCTGAGAGCGCAGGAGCTCGGCTTGGACATAAGCTCGACACACCTGCGGCCTATGGCTGCCCCTGACAGAGCCCACTTCCAGGGTTAAGCATTTGACACATGTCAGCTGCCCCCGTGAGTAGACAGAAAGTAAGGCAAGGGGAAGGAAGGAAAGCTATGGCTGCTGCGGTGGAGTACTCTAGACTGGGTGCTTCAATGACAGATACTTTTTTGCACATATGTAGGCCATAAGTCTAAGAACAGTTATTTCCTCCTCTTCCTCCTGCTCCTCCCCCTCCTCCCCTTCGTCCCTGCTCCTCCCCCTCTTCCTCTCCTCTCCCTCCTCTCTGCTCCTCCCCACCTCCATTTTGAGACAGGTCTCTATGTACCCCTGGCTGGCCTAGAACTTCCTATGTAGACCAGACTGGCCATAAACTCGTAGAGATCCATCTGCCTCTCAAGTGCTGGGATCAAAGGTATGTGCCTGTAGAGGGCCGCAATAACATTCGCCACCACTAGATGGCGCTGGCTTCCACTGCGCCCCACGTGGAAGGCCAGGTCAGTCAAGATGGCGCTGGCCTTTACCGCGCAAGCCGGCTCCCTATGGGGAGATTAACTGTGTGCGCATGTGCAAGAGTGCCTTCATGCCAGGTCTTTGCCCATTTCCGGGCGTGCCTGATGAGGTCATGAGTAAGCAACCAATCAGGTGTGGGTGCACACGGGGATAAATAGGGTACCTGGCGGCGCAAGCGGGTTCCACCATGAGAGAGGAATAGACAGAATAAAGTCACCATAGTAAGAATTTCTATGTCTCGCGTGCTTTTGCCGGCGGAAAAGTCGCGTGGGACATTTGGTGCCAAAACCCGAACAAAAAACATCGCCGGTGCCACGGGAAGCCTCCATTTCGTGGAACAAATTCAGAAGCTATGAGGGGGTAAGACTCTGAGAGACCATGGCTAGCCTTGATCCGCTCCAACTCAGTCTCCTGCCGGACGCGGCAGGTGCCGCCAGTGGTTGCTCTGGCAACCTCGGCTTTTTCTATTGACCTTGAGTTTCTAGCTACCGCCAAAAGGCGCTAGAGGTTACATGGGAACTGCCTAGGTAAAAAAAAGCGGAGAGTGTTGGGGGAAGGAAAAAGATGGTCAGAAACAGGGGGTAGTGAAAAGTTGCAACAAGAAAAGGAAGCTGATCGATCTCAAATAGCAGTCCCTCCAATTGAGGTGAGAAGTTGGGAAAAGAATGTCCCGGGAGAGAATAAAAGAGGAGGTAAAAGGAACACAGTATTTTGGGAGAAAAACTTTGTCTTGGTGCTTATAAAAGGTATAATTAAGCTCCCGCGCCGGCTCTCGGGACGCCGCGGCGTCCGTGCGCTGACGCGACAGCTTTACAGAGTCATGCTGATCAAATTTGATCGAGGCAGACCGCCTGAAAATTTATTCAGGAGAATCAAACAAAAGGACATCTCAGTGCCCGTGCACAGCCTGGTGGAGTTTATGTAATTGGGTTGTGAGTAAAAATATTCAGGGCTGTGTTTCACTTCCATACCATTGGCAAATGTCGGTTGTGCCGCTCAGATAATATATCTCAGTATCTTACAGGAATTGGGTTTCAACACGTGGGTGGCCTAGACCAGGAATTGAGACAATCTATCGCCCATATCAACTCCACCCGAGTGGATAGTCACCGTGAACACCATCTGGTTTTTTCCCTCTTTGTCTATTGTTTGTCTCTGGTGCACCAGGATGTCCCCGTGTCTGTCAGTTTATGTCTGTGATTTTTGTTTCTCGTTGTTTAAATGTTTTACGTTTCGTGTTCAAAAGAAAAAATGGTAAAAACCTTATCTGCCAGTCGTACACACCTTGACTTGGTTTTAATTCGGTTCAAAAGGGAACAAATGAATAGAAAAAGGTTTCAATCAGGTCTTTAAAGCCCTGTGCCTAGAGCCAGGTGTCTAGATTAGCTGGAGGAACTGCTTAGAAGCTGACTAAGCGTCTACACGGGCTGATCTTAAAGGTGCTAACAGCTTCTCAGCTCTTTTGGTACAAGAGTTGATAGCTGTTTCTCTTAGAAAAATCCCTGACTGGTTAATTGACTCAACAGGTGACAAGGTGCATCTCTTAAAATCATAGCTAAAAAGGTAAAAATGGTGTTTGGTATATATATTAAGATATGTGTAGCCACTTCAATTTTGTTTCTCATTGGTTTTAAATGTATAAATATGCTCTGCTTGCCTTGGTTGTGGACTATTGGCTTTCAAGTTATTGGATATGGTTAAAAAGGTATAATATTGGCAACAGAAAGTTAGCTTAAAACTGTAATTTAGATGAAGTAATTCTAGATACATGTGACATTGGGCCACCCTAGTGAGACAGGTCTAAATTGAGGTAATGTTTTTATGGAATTCTTATGCTAGAAACCAGGCTTCTAAAAGAATTTAGGACATTGTCTCGAAAGGTATTGGAGACCACGCCATTGTGCGTTCTAATGTAGAATTGATAGTCAAACTTTACAACATAATAGATAGACTTGTGGTGCCTTGGAGACTAGATTGTTGGGGGTTGAGTTTTGCTTTCCATAGGTGTGGCTTGCCCTGAAGTTATCTATATTCTAATGCTAATTTCCACTGCCCGGAGAACAGCTGCCTAGTCCCGTACTAAGAGCTCAGGTGACCTTGTGGTGGTGGTCTGCTGTTACAAGGAGAATTTAAGATTGTGATTAAGGATTGCCAGTGTTACATTGACTAACTCAAATTTATTTATAATTGAGGAAAAATCAAACAGGTAGAGATTGTATTGGATAGAGATTGTTACAAGATTTATAAAGGATTGATGAGGTTTTAGAACTTATGAGAACATTACAGCTTGTTTGCTTACTCCAACTGCCATTTCAAGATAGATTTAGAGGATTGTTTTTATGCAGTTTTATCCTGGCGATTGTGAGTTTTTATTTTGTGAGCTTGCTTATAATTTTAGAGAGCCCATAGAGTGATATCATTAAAAGTGGCTAATAGCCTTATATTATATAATTTTGTTGCTTCTTCAATGTAAGAAGTTAGAACATTAAATCTTTCAGTATATATGGAAATTTTTACTACAAACATTTGCTCTCAGAATGAGCTTTAATATTCGGGGAGTAGCTGTTACACTACTCCAAAAAAGAATATTTGAAGCTAATGTCAAGCTTCTAAAGATATGTTAATTGGCTAAGTACCTCACCTTACCAGAGGACTTAGGTCTTTGTTATGAACATTGGAGATAAAACTTCAGCTGTGTTAATACAGAATTGTAGGCTAGAGTCATGGAAGTATTTTAAAAAGAAACCTGGTGAAACATACCTTAGTCCAAACAGCAATTTAATTGGTTATTACAAAATACTGATATTTGGCCTATTACATATACAAATTTCAGGCAAAATTGATAATTTTACTCCTTGCATGCTTTTGTATTTACTGTAAATTTGTGCATGCAACCCATAGAAAATGCGCTTCCACTGTTTTTTATATGTTAAAAAATCAAGCTTTCACTTCATATACTGATAGTCATTGTGTGGTTTGTGGTTTACAATTGATTTCAATCACTTAATGCTTTATTGGAGACAGGTTTTCTACTTGAAACCAGTGAGTGATTTCAGTGTGAATTGTCTGACAACTCACTGTCCTTTCAGTGCTCTGGCTCAGAGAACTAAACAATACCATAGACCCAGCTCTTTGAAAATGGTAATGGAGTTGATAACACACCCTCACGAAAAGAGGAAGACTCCATTTGCTTACTTTCAACGCCCAGCCTCACCCTGCCAACTCAGATTTCTAAATAAGGCTAAATCTGGACCTTGTTTACAGGATTTGACATTTCTAATTAATGCTTATGTTTAGGTAAATAAAGTTTGTGAGGTGCTGGAGAGATGGCTTAGTGGTTAAGAGCACTAAATACTGTTCCTTTATAGGACATTTAAGAACTCAAACTGGATTGCCTAGACTCCTTAACTAGGGAGGACAGATACCAGACAGATTAGGCCTTACATAAGAAAAAATAATAAAAAAATCTCATTCTTTATATATCCAAAACAATAATGCTGGAAACAATAATTTGGTATACAAGTCAAATTATAAATACAAGTGCTCAGTGTCCTCAATTTAATCCTCGAGGACTTATCTTAATAAACAATATTTTAACAATTTTAATAAATAAAAGGGGGAGTTACCCCTGAATGCTAATAATACTCCTTTTATTTCAATTTTAAAATTTGGATGCCAAAGTTTATGGCACCCTACAACTAGGCATACCCCTGCCTAGGTGAAATAGAGAGATCCACATATTGACATGATCCTGTCCAGATATTTTATATGGGGAAGAGGGAATGTCTGTGTTTTTTCTACAGGATGCTACAAGAGTGTGCCAGCTGCCTGGGTGGTTGCTGAGACTTGCTGATCCTGGTTACATGAAGATTCAGCTCTCGTGGTTCGGGTCCCTAGAGTCATTCCTCTGCCCTGAAAGGAAGGCGGAAGATCCCCCCTTCACCTTTTGTCATCACAGAAATCTTGCCGTTGCTGCAGTCAGTGTTACCGCTGCGTGTGTTCCCGTCCCACTGTGGCCTACGCTCAGACTCTGTACACTGCTGCTTACTGATTCCAGCTGTTACCCCTGTCCCTTCATTTCCCTGGTGACTCTTGCTGCCTTACCTGGTAACTGGTGTTGCCATTTTACAGACTGTAGCTTCACAGAAAGCCACCTGTGTAAAGCTACAATGACTGGAGAACTCTGTCCTGGTCATACAGATCTCAGAAATTGGTTCCATTGTCTGCTGGTTGTTCCAGAGAAAAATGACTGATCCTGAACTGTCCTGGAAAAAGACCTTGACACTTTCGCTGCTATTGAAGCAGACATTACTGCTACAGACATTGTGTCTGCAGTGTCTGAGTATCCTCCCTATTGTTAGACAAGTACAATGGGTGAACTTTCTAGAGTAGTTACTAACAATTGGAAATTCTAAATTTCATTATAGGAGTGGCTTGACCATGGCCCTTGGTGGCAACAGCTGAGGAGGACCAAATGAGGTGCCCACTACTTATCGAGAGTGGCTCTGTTTGATGCAGCCCTATGCTGTGGATCAGTATTCATACCATGGTTGGTTTACAAACTCAGATCTCAACAGTAATGTGACAAGGCCGTTATTCACTCAAGCACTTGTGGCCATTGTACAAAGGGCCTCCACTGAATTTTGGTTATCTTGCTCAGGATTTACTCTGTATCTGAGTTCCCTGCTCCTGCACCCCAAGGACCTGTGGGTCCATTTGCACTGGGAGGAGAGGGTCTCTCTCTGTATTCTGAGCTCTCTGCTCTTGCACCCCATGGATCTGTGGGTCCATTTGCACTGGGATTGAGAGAGACTCAGCGATTTCCTTTGATCAGCCCCTGCACATCGCCGAGGTTTCCTCATTGCACGCGATGGGGTGATCATGACTGCTATAAAATTATATATATTAAAAGAGTGAGATGTAGAGGGCATAATAACATTCGCCACCACTAGATGGCGCTGGCTTCCACTCGCCCCCACGTGGAAGGCCAGGTCAGTCAAGATGGCGCTGGCCTTTACATGTTAAGCCGGCTCCCTATGGGGAGATTAACTGTGTGCGCATGTGCAAGAGTGCCTTCATGCCAGGTCTTTGCCCATTTTCGGAGCATACCTGATGAGGTCATGAGTAAGCAACCAATCAGGTGTGGGTGCACACACGGGGGATAAATAGGGTGCGCCTGGCGGCGCAAGCGGGGCTTCCACCATGAGAGAGGAATAGACAGGAATAAAGTCACTCATAGTAAGAATTTCTATGTCTCGCGTGCTTCTTGCCGGCGGAAAGTCGCGCGTGGGACATGTGCCACCATGACTGGCTCCTCCTCCTCCTCCTCTTCCTCTTCCTCCTCTTTTTCCTCCTCCTCTTCCTCCTCCTCCTCCTCCCCTTTCTTTCTTTTTATGGAATATCCTTTCTTATTCTTTGACAGTTTCAGACATGTGAGAGTGAGTTTCTTCTTTGACCTCTCTCCTTGAGGAAATGACTGAGTTCTGTCTGATGCTCATATGATCTTTCCTCTATACATCTCCATGACCCAGTCCTCTCTTCATGGAAGGCCACCAGTCATGCTACCGGATCAAGGCTCACCCTAGTGATCTCACATGTACTTCTCGGCCCCTTAAAGGCCTCCCACTTCCAAATACAGTCACATTGAAAGGTACCGAGAGTTAGGTCTTCAATATGAATGAAGGGACACAGTTCAGTCTATCAAATAGGACCAAGGAAGGACTAGAGGAGGCAGTTGTCCTGTTAGCTAAAGCAGTCGATGGCACTTTAGCGGATAATAGCTGAGCCGAGGCCTACGTACTGAGGAGGGCACCTGGACAGACTGGAGGAAACGGGCAGCAAGGACACTGAGTTGAGCAGGGAGACAGGACAGACGACACACATCGGGTGGCTTCTCATCTCTCTCTGAATGACCTTCCTGCCACGTTTGAAGGGGTGGCCCTGGCCCTGTCGGAGCTTCTTTACCCCCTAGAGTTGGTAGAGTCAGAGGCAAACTGCCTTCACAGGCTAAGTGTTTGGGTTTTCCCACTGGAGTGGGAGTCTGGGCCCTGAGTAACACCAGGCGGGTGGTAGGAGGCTGTCCCTGTACAGTGTTAGCCTCTAGGTATGAAGGGTGGAGAGACATGGTCTGAGGTAAAGAGGCTTGATGGAGCATAGGGGACAGCAGGAAGGAAGCAACGGTGACCAAAGGAAGTATAACGACTCAAACATATGACCGAAACCTCATGAAACCCAGGCCTTTGGGGCAGTCAGAACTGGAACTGAGAGTCTCACATGTGGAAAGAGAGAACCGTCACCAACAGGTCATTCTCTGGCCTCCACAAGCAGGTAGTGGCACATGGGCCCAGGCTCACATCTTCCACATGTTCAGTCACATACACAATAATAAATACATTTTAAGGTAATTGAGTAAATAAGTAAAGGGCTTAAAACCCCAATTCCTTTGTACCATAACTTAAATTTTTTATTTAAAAATTAAAACACAGACAAGGAAGCTTGACAACACTTGGGAGGCGGGGGCAGGAACATTGTGAGTTTAATCTAAGCCTGAGCTATCTAGCAAGAGCCTCCTGAAGAAAACTAAGAAGAAAAAAAAATAAAGAGGAAGGTGAGGAGGTAGAAAGGAAGGTGAGAGGAGGGAGGAGAAGGCTTTGACGGAGGAAGGGATGATACTCAGGTGGGGTTCTGAAATATTTAGATACCCAATCTCATGTCTGCATTTAGACTGTGCACCCCACTCTTGACCACGCTTGACCTACCCGGACCCTTCTTAAGCATAGTTTTTTTCTAAAGCTTAGACTGACTAAAGCCGGTTTCTCTCACAGGCTACAAAGGGCAGAGCACAGGCTCCCCTAGCCTGCTGGCTGGTGCAGGGCTTGAGTGTGGTGGATCAGGCATGAGCCAGAAAGCACTGGTTTCCATGCGTGTTACCATGGCTACGTAACTCCAGGATTTCCCCCCACGAAGCCCAAACCAACCACCCAACTTCCCTGAGGAACATCTTTTTCTGGATCTGCTGTTGGGGTATACCTTCCAGGTAGTTTCCAAGCTCGGGCATGGGACAGACCCTCCTCTGTCTTTCCTGACCCGTTCTTATCAGTTTTCTCTGTTACGTTGTTGCAGACTCCAGGACTCTCGTCACACTTCCTGTCTGCGCTCAGCACAGTCTGTCCTTTTCTCTACTCCCGAGTCAGGCTCTTCTCCACCCCCCACCACCACCCCAAAAGGAACGAAGGCATAGACTTGCTTAATAAGTTGTTCCTCCAAAAGCTAAAACAAAACGAGAGTCGAAATGAGAGCTGGGAGCAGTGCTAGTGTCTCGCGCCTGTAACCCCACCATGTGGGAGCCTGCAGCAGGAGGATTGGTGTGAGTTTGAGGCTAATGAGTTTACGTAGTGAGTTCCAGGCCTGACCGGCTCAAAAGGCCAAATCACAACAGCCCTCTCTGGAGAGCTGCACAGAGCAGAGGAAGGGCAGCTGGTGGGTGGGTACATGGGACGGACGCTCCTGATAAGAATCACTCCCCTGACTTAAACGTGCTCACACTGCAAACAGAACTGTGGGGCTTGCCAGGGCTGTGGCAGGGTGGGAAAACAGGACAGACAGGCTATGACTCTGGTTGGCTGGCAACTCAGTGCATATTTCCAATTGTTTCCTGGCCTGCAGCCAGCAAGATCTTTGCAAGCGAGATGGGGAGAACTGATTTGGGCAGAAAATCAGAAAACCACGGAGGATTTTCCTCTCTGCATTTTTGTTTATTTGTTGGAGACGGGGGTCTCGAGTAGCTGGGGCTGGCTGTGAACTGCACATATACTCAAAAATGGCTTGATTCTTCTAACTTTACCTGATGGTATTTGGGACTCCAGGTGCGTGCCACCAAGGCTGGCTTTCTGGGCTTTTGTCTTATTCCCTTTGCTCTCTGTTGTTTCGTTATACGGGTGTTATACCCGTGTGTATACTTAAGCAGGAAGAGGCCCTGAGTCTTGCTCCTTTGAGACAGAGGCTCTCACTGAACCTGGAGCTAGGCTGGTGATCTGCAAGCCCAGGAGAGACTTTCACACTTGCTCCTCAAAGGCCCTGGAGTTAGAGGTGGGCGTGGCCACGCCTGGCTTTTTATGTGGACACTCAGATCTGAACTCAGGTCTCCGGCTTGCTCAGCAAGTGTTTCTACCCACTAAAGCCAGCGCCCTAGCCCTCTCTATACATAACAAAAGAAATATTTTATTGAACTGAGAATAGGATCCCCGTTGAAGGAATCAGAGAAAGAACTGGAAGAGCTTGAAGGGGCTCGAGACCCCATATGTACAACAATACCAAGCAACCAGAGCTTCCAGGGACTAAGCCACTACCTAAAGACTATACATGGACTGACCCTGGACTCTGACCTCATAGGTAGCAATGAATATCCTAGTAAGAGCACCAGTGGAAGGGGAAGCCCTGGGTCCTGCTAAGACTGAACCCCAGTGAACGTGATTGTTGGGGGGAGGGCGGCAATGGGGGGAGGATGGGAAGGGGAGGGGAGAGGGGGATGTTTGCCCGGAAACCGGGAAAGGGAATAACACTCGAAATGTATATAAGAAATACTCAAGTTAATAATAAAAAAAAAGAAAGAAATATTTTATCTTATAAGTACATGTGAATGCCTGCGTGTATGTCCTTGTACCGCATGTGTGTCTGGGGGGCCCACAGAGGCCAGAATTGGGCTTGGATCCCCTGGAACTGGAGTTGACTGAGCAGCCATGCTGGTGTTGGGAACTGAGCTTGGGTTCTCTGAGGGAGCAGTCAGTGCCTCTCCAGCCCCTCTCTGCACTTTTGAAGGGACCGTCGTGGGTTGTGAAACCACAAGGATCACAACCAACCTTGCAGAGTTCTCAGAGAATTCAAAGAAGCTTGGCTTAGCCTGGTGGTCTCCTGTAAACCATGGCGGTCTAGTAACAGGAATGCACTGGAGTGCGAGGCTCTCACCTCTTTAGCTCAGGCAACAAATTCTGGGAGGTCGAGTTCAGAGGGACTAATTCCATCATCTAATTGTAACCCAACGCTCTCCAAAAACCTTGCCACCACTCGCAGCCATGATAGTCACAATCTCGGAGACCACAGCGTCCATGGTCTCAACAAGAATGAACGTCAAGCTGGGCATGGCGTCGAATGCCTTCAGTCCCAGTACTTGAGAGGCTGAGACGCAGGTGGATCTCTGTAAGTTCTAGGCTAGCCAGAGCTACATAGTGAAAAGAAAGGTGTGTGTGCCGGGGGGACAGGGTGGGGGGGGGAGTGTCAGGAATTCTAGAGTAGAGAGGGGGAAGTCCTGTTTGTTCTTTACCTGGAGTGGAACCAGAGTGGCGGAGGAAATTAGTCCATGAAAAACCGCAATCCAGGTTTATGGCGACGAGAATGAGCGTTATAGCACTGAGCTTCACAAACCCCCTCCCAGGCGCAAACAAGTCAGAGCGAGCCAATTCCCAGCCATGCCATAGCAGAAACCGATGTGGTACTCCAGGAAGGAAGGAGGAACCTGCAAGGGAGATAACTAACAACTTCGATTCTGACCAGTATTACTACTCAATGTCCATCCCTGCCTGTGCCGGCAGTTCATCCACTCCCTAACACAACACCGTTCACCGTCAGGGCTATTGTCCCCCAGACACTCAGCAGAAGAAGCTAACACAAAAGCAGGCAAGGCAGACAGACCCCTGCCTTTAAGGGGCACCCAAACCCTGGGTCTCATGAACACACAGACACCAATTACTGCCTGCCCAGGTACACGCTGGAGCAGAAGCATATGACACATGCCGTTGGCGTGCAGAGAGAGGAACAATTTACTCCTACAGGGAGTGGAGAGAGGCAGGGCAGCACCAGAGAACACCCTGACCAAAGCCAAGGAGGAGAAGGGTTCCAGGTGTGGTAGCAATGTGAATGGACATTGCCCTTGGGTTTATTGCACACAGGAGCTAAGGTAGGCATTTTCTGTCCTTTACCCTGTGTAATCCTCACAGCAGCTATCAATGAGTAATGACTGTTCTCCCTTGTTTGATGAGGAAACGGAGGCATAGGGACTTAAATAAATGGATGGGGTCGCCCAGGGGTCACACAGGTAGTAAGTAAGTAGCCGACGGAGGGGTTGAAATGGGGCAGGGAGACATTGGGTCTTCTGTACCATGAACCACAAGACTACACTACAGTGTGGGTGGATCAGTGGGTGGATAGTGAAAGTCCTTTGACAGTGGTTCTCAACCTTCCTAATCCCGAAACCCCCTTTAAATACGGTTGCTCATGTTAAGGAGACACCATAACCATAAAATTATTTTCACTGTTACTTCTTTTTTTTTTCCTTAAGTGAATTTAAATGCACTTTATTTTTAGACAACCCACATGCTATGTTTTTTTTTTCTTAAAAAAAAAAACAATGCCTCCACTCCAAATAATCACGGTCAAAATGAAAGCTCGAGATGACATCAGTCCCATTTGTCCTAAGTCCTGGTGTCTTATCGATGGTAAGCAGCGGCCAATTATGGTGACAGGCGACAGATCCAATTTCGTTAACATTTTTTCCATCTCTAAGCCCTTAAAGAAAATCATGAATGGAGTCCCAGCATCTTCACGGTAGTCCAGGAGAGCAGCCATGCCATCTGGATTCGTGTTTTCGCCAATAAAAAACTGGTGGGTCATTGAAATTAGCAAGGACCTGCTTAATTGGCTCTGCAGCTCAGTCATGAAAGGCTTTACTCTTCCCAGGTTCTGTTCTTCAAGTTGGCCTTTGAGTGATTTCATGTAGTCTTTGATGGGCTTTCTTGTGGGCCTCTTCTGTGAAGCTGGATTCTTGTAAGTGATGGTTCCTGACAAGGTCAACACCGGTGACTACTGGTGCCCTTCAGACCTTCAGTGGAAGCCTTTCCACCAATGAGCCAATCATCGATGGCGTCCCCTGTTCTACTGACCACCTTGCTCTCCGCCTTCAGGCACGGTCCGTCTGCCATCTCCCCGATCTAGTAGACCGGCTCGTCATGGCTGACGAGATCCCGGTAGATGATCATGGTGACGGTTGGGGACAGCCTCACTAGCCTGACAGTGTGGAGTGAGTGCTGCAACTGGAGGGGCAGTGTGTGTGTGTGTGTGTGTGTGTGTGTGTGTGTGTGTGTGTAGAGGGGAGTGGGAGGAGAAGTGGACAGAAAATCTCCACTCTTCTTGGGATACTTGGCAAGTTTTAGAATATTTTTGGTATTCCAAGACTCAGCTTCTTGGACCGCGAGTCACTAAACGTGGAGCTTATTTGAGGGGTGATGACGCTGGGAGCTTTTCAGACCCACGGCTTCCCCAGATTAATTCCAAATCAAACAGGGAACAAATCTGAGGGGTTTCCAGCAGTCTTCACCCATCTTCACACAGGATCTCAATGCAGCCTTGGTTCTCAACCCACAGAGTAGCTTTGCGTGGTGGGCGCTGTCTGACGGATACACTGTGGCTCACGTCTACATTATGAACAGCAGTGCTTCTGCTGTATGAGACTTTTTGCTCTTAGAAAAACACAGTGGTTTACTTCTAGGAAGCAAAGACTTTTAATATTTCTGACTGTCATAATTTAGCATATAATTATCAAGTTAGTGCACTGTATCAGAAGGCTCCATTTTAAAAATTGCTATTCGAGCTGCTTATTTAAACCCTCTTTTTAAACGGTTAGGGCTAGAGGGATGGGACAGCACTGAAGAGTACCAACTGCTCTTCCAGAGAACTTGGATTTGATTCTCAGCACCCCATGGTGGTTCACAATAGTCTGTCACTTCAGGACTTCCTCTGGCCTCCCCAGGCAGCAAGTACACACATGGTACACAGGTACACATGCAGGCAAAACACCCATACACATAAAATAATAATAATCTTTTAATTGTTGGAGGATTTGGGTTTGTGATTAGAATAGAGTTTTTAACAATCTCTGAAATCGCTGTGAGCATATTTCTGCCATCGTATAGTTCCACAAGGCATCATTCTCAGCTCTATCTATCTATCTGTCTATCTATCTATCTATCTATCTATCTATCTATCTATCTATCTAGATTTATTTATTTATTTTATGTATGTGAGTACACTGTCGCTGTCTTCAGACACACCAGAAGAAGGCATCAGGTCCCATTACAGATGGTTGTGAACCACCCTGTGGTTGCTGGGAATTGAACTCAGGGCCTCCGGAAGAGCAGTCAGTGCTCTGAACCACTAAGCCGTTTCTTCAGTCCAGCACCGACTACTTAAAAAGCAAAATATCGGTCAACTTCGAATAATACGTCTCTACATCTTACAGGATCAAATATTCAGCCAAGATTTAAATTTATGTAAAAATAAGCAGGCACACATTCATCCTCAGCACGTCACGATTACTTTCCTCGATAGTAAATGATAAATACAACCCACACCAAAGGGTTGCTTAAAGTAAGCTTCTTTATAATGTACTATCAATACATGTGGGATCTCTAGTCCTCACTGACAAACCTGTATGTGCAGAGGGGCATCAACATTTCTGTGGTGATGAGCAGTCACAGCGGGAAACGTTTATTAAGGGGCCCTGTCCTGGGAGAGCACCCAGGGCAATGGCAACCAGCAACAGGGATGACTGAGCTCCCTTTGTTCACCAGAGATGGTGCAGGGCTAACTAGGAAGCAAAGTGCGCTTTCTGGGGAAATCAGGCAGAGCAGAGCTAAATGCTGTCTCTAAAACTTTACCACATTATTCAGGCAGATATGACGCATGAGATGAAACCGATTCACCATCGCTTGTTAGGGCTGAGGGCTTGGGGTCAGACCTAATGCATCTCAGTGGCAGGAAGACTGCCTGGAAGAGAAGGGACAGTGTGGTCACAGATGTCACAGAGGCTTCTGACGCAGCCCCCGATGCTGACCATAGTGTTCGTTCTTCTTTTTCATGGGTCTGAAACCCAGCAGCATGGCCAAGAAGAAAAGTTAGAGGCAAAATAAGGGTCTGAGGTCAGGGGAGACTCAAGTTAGAGCAAAGAGAGAATGTCACCGAAGTCTTCAAGGTGACCATCATCTCCCAGAATGGAGACAGGAAGATGCAGGCTGGACCCCTATGCCATCAGGAGAGAGGAGAAAGTGATGTCAGCTATAGAGAGATCCAGATGGAAATATTCATGGATGGCCTCTCTGGGGTCGAAGGCAAGAACATGGATGACTCTGCCACAGGGGCCAGCAAACATCCTACCCACCGACAGAGAGAGCATTTTCAGAGCAATTGTGTTGGTGGCTGGCCGACTGCACAGCTTGGTGGCTGAAAAGATTAGGAATGCAAATGGTTCTTCCTAGAACAACCACAACCACTTCTGGGCGGAAGACGGCGTGATGCTGACTCAGAAAGACGAGGCTGAAGTAAGCGATGGAGCTGGGGAAGCGGGGGCGAGGAGTCAGGAGGTGTGAAGAGGGAACAAGGGTTTCTTCTCAGAAGAAGCAGGCCCTATTTCAGGAAGAATTTCGCGCTTACCAGTGAGCTTCTTGGCGCCAGCTCAGGCTACCATCCCTTGGTCACTTTGTCCCCAGTTCCTGGCAAAATGCCGGGCATGGACCGCTAAAAGAGGTGGTTGAAGAGGCTGTGTGATTATTTTGTTTTGTTGAGGCAGGGACTTTCTGTGGACCCCAGTTTTTGTCTCAGATTTGGTCCCATGATTGTGCTTCTTCCTCCCAATGAGATATGGGCTGTCGTGCCCAGCTGATCTCATTCTTCCTCAGACATGGTGGAGTCATTGAGGTGGGTGTTCTTGAAAGTAGTGGGTGGCAGAAAGTCAGTTTCTAACTGGTGACCTACAGACTTGTGGGAAGTTTGGGCACTGTGGTGGTCTGAATAGATACGGCCCCCATAGTCTCATGTGTTCGAATGCTTGGCCATAGCGCGTGGCACTATTAGGAGGTGTGGCCTTGTGGAGTAGGTGTGGCCTTGTGGAGTAGGTGTGGCCTTGTGGGGTAGGTGTGGCCTTGTGGAGTAGGTGTGGCCTTGTGGAGTAGGTGTGGCCTTGTGGAGTGGGTGTGGCCTTGTGGAATGGGTGTGGCCTTCTGGAGTAGGTGTGGCCTTGTGGAGTAGGTGTGGCCTTGTGGAGGAAGTGTGTTTGCAGGCTTTGAGGTCATATACATGCTTAAGCTCCACCCTGTCGGGGCCCCCTGACTGCTTTCAGATCAAAATGTAGAACTCTAGGCTCCTACGGTACCATGTCTGCCTGGATGCTGCCATGCTTTCCACCATAACGGTAATGGACTGGACCCCTGAAACTGTAAGCCAGCCCTAAGTAAATATATTTTTCTAAATATAAATATATTTTGCTGTGGGCGTGGTCTTCCTTCACAGCAATGGAAATCCTAAAACAGGCACAGGAAGGACTAAACCAGATTACCCAGGGCTAGACCACGGTCAGCAGTCATTTCTTTAGGAAATACACAGGAGAAGCCATGATGGAGACTTCCCAAGGTAACTAATGACAGCCATCGTCTGCCTTTTAGTTTCCTCTACTTTTGCGAGAGAACGCAAGACAAGGGGAAGTAATCATAACTGTCTCCTTTTTTGAGCATCCCCCTGTTAACAGAACCAGGTCTCGGTAACTCTGCCGACACACATGTGCTTTCTCAAGGTAAACGTGTCCAAATCTGAGGAGAAAAAGGGTTCCTTTCACCTGGTTTAAAAGTTTTTTTTTTTAAATGTATTTTCCTTTGCCACCAGCCTGTGGGAAAGCAAAATTATACAGCTGTTT